>NC_072470.1:2365531-2498031 GCF_027596085.1 Anoplopoma fimbria
CAAAAGTAATGCCTACAACAGAATAAGAATATATGCAATTACAAAAATCATTAATGCTTTTTAAATGTGTATTTATTTGTTAAAACAAGTGCAAGTTAACCATAAAAAAAAGTATCTGGGGAGATAAGAATGTAATGACTTGGACTTTGGTAGTTTCAGGAATTGAATGGATTCATGTTACACTTTTTAAATACAATTCTTTTTAATCTTTAAGGGGAAGTTATCAAGTATTTTCAAGTCAAAAGGCTCAAGTCCAATGGAAGTCACGAGTCAATGGAGTCATTAAAGCCACTAGTTATTGGTGGTAAAGTCCAAGTTGAGTTGCAAGGCTTTTTTGATTTCATTAAATCAAGTTTAAAATCATCAAAGTTGTGACTCGAGTCCCCACCTCTACTTTACAAGGCTCTCCGCCCCTGTGCATCCACAAGCAACTTGAACTCCTGAAATATACAAACTGTAACTTCTGATCGATTTTTCTTCTGTGTAGTCCGAACCTCACAAAGTTCGAGGTCTCTATAGTCCTGAAGAAGTCCAATTAGTACATTGCACTGAATGGTGCGCCCTTTGGAAACACCTGTGCCTCATCTGCTTTCTTTGTTTACATAGTGATTTATGGGAATAAATCATTATGCTACAGCTCCAATAATACATACCAACAAGGTGCTTGTTCAAATGAGCAACTGGCAAGTGAGGAAACTCCTGTGTAATCAATTTCAACAAGTTAGGTACAAAATAGTTAATTTCACTTCCTTTAATGAGTATTGTAATGGTGATTACAGCAAACAAAAGAACATACTGCTCCATTAATTACATTAGGAACACTGGAAGAGGTTTGTTTGGGGACGCATTGGCCTTTATTGACGGGTGTCTCAACCTCCTTTTACACTCAGGTAAAACTCTTCAGTTTGCAGGACACACAATGCAACCATTACTATTAGACACTGAGCCATTTAAATGCACTATACCGTAATAATTAGTATGTGCATTCATTTGGAACACCGACTCGCAAATTTTACAGTTCGCAGTGCAGCCTGCCCGTCCAACGTTGGCAGGCGACTGGCTTCCTGCCGCTGTGTTTGCAGAGAGACAGCAGAGTGGACGGGATTTACTGAATTTGTGGTTCCCCCTCCCTCCCCCCAACCCTGCAGTAACTCTGCTAAATGCTCGACTTTAAATAGACATGAGCTCACGCCTACGGTGCTATCAGCCATACCCGTTTCTGCCCAGTCCTCCACATTGCTTTCAAGTTTAAATATTCTCTTTGGGTATCTTGCAATATGGTAATCACGCAGATATCGGTGGAATTATTGGCGTCAAAAGGAGAATGTGCGAACCAGGCGAGGCCTCGGGGGTAATTTAAGATGCGCTGAGCTTGTCCGCGCGATTCAAACAAACTCCACCCCGGAGTTCAAAAAATGTCAAGGTAGAGAAAGATCAATATTATCCTCTCGTGGGAATGCCAGGGAAAGATTAATTGAGTTTAATTGTGCTGACTGTACCAGTAACTCGCCTCATTATAGTGGTGAAACGTGATACAGATACGGAGCACCATGTGCTTGATTGCTTTTGTCAACGGAATTAATTTGCCACCACTTTTTAAGACCCTGTAGCACGTGTTTCGGAGCGCAGCGCTCCAAAAAGAGGGTCAACGGGTCCAATCCGCAACGAGCCAGATTGTCATAAAGCCCATAAATTGAGGTTTGATCCTTTTGGTTTAAAAGCGATCCACATACCTGACTCAAGGTGGAATCAGTCTTGGTATTCAATGGCTGGGCTTTTACCTCTGTGATGAGACTGAAGAAGCAATCCCCATCTTTTGATTGGATCCGTTTGGATACGAGACATGCCGCCAATTTGGAAGGGGCCGGCGCCCGATTGGATGTGACTGCCAACTAAGGAATGACAGGGATTAAAGCCAAGGAGCGCCTCAGTGTATGATAAAGTGATTTGTCAGCTGTGCGGACATAAATCTGGCATCTGAAGCAACCTTCCACTCTGGGGAAACATTCATTAGTGTGTTTGTATTAGTATTTGGGGTGTTTACTTGTTAAGAATGAAACAACTCCAAAACACAACCATTCATGGTGATGAGGAAACAGATGTTTATATGTAATAACCAGCAGGTTGTTGTGCTCGGAAAAGCTTATAAGAAGAAAAAAAGATTCCGTTTCAAAACACTCAGACTTGGATCGAGACACTTTTTTCATGTGCAGTGTGGCGGATGAACACCTAAAAAGGGAAAAGTGCACAGACAAGTTCATAATTCTTAGCTAAAGTTTCAAAGTTGATTTGTTTTTATTCGCCTTCCTGCCAAAAGCTTCACATAAAGTGGGAGAATAAGTGAAGCAAATATGAAAATGCAATAAAACTTACTGTATTGAGGATTTATAAGGATCATCTTATCTTCACTTCTACCATTTATCTTCTGTCACTGGGATATTATATTGTCCTTGCTATGGGAAAAGGTTTTATGAGGCTACAGAAACGTCAACCAGTGACATATTTGTTTGTCTCTTGACTCGAGGACTTTTATTTTCCTCTGCAAAAAAAAACGTTTTTCTCTCTCGCTTTCCAAAAGAGACTCTAATAAGAATGAAAATGTAATTTGAGGATATTTATCGCTTTGAGGAAAAATTGGAAACGTCTCAACAGAATTGTGCTCTGGTAAATGTCATTCTATTAGAGTGATATCTCTAATATTCAGGCAGAATTCAGTGATGGTGTGTTTGCACGAGTTTTATTCATATCTATAATATTCTGGGACACAAGCAAAGCTATTTCAACTAAGGATAGGGTGTACACATGCAACAGTATCCCGGTTTCTTTCGGAGCAGTCCAGCTAGCATTCAGATTTCCTATAAACGGGATAAGGCGCACTCCGGTTTCTGAAAGCGGGATATGATGTTTACAAGTGCAAATACTCCAAAAATCTAATAATAAAATGGTTATCAACTTCCATGTGAACACACTGTGTTTCATTGCACATGAATGCCACCAACTATCAGTGAAATAGCATTAAACTGGCAGAGAGAATGTGTACGTTGAGATACTTTATTAACTTTAATTAAACTTTGCTAAATAGCGCTGCAAGTGGTCAGAAAAAGCCTGAGAGTAGCTTTAAAGGTGCCATTTATAAAAAAATTAAGTTATGTTTACATTTTTCTCACAATGAGTCCATCGTTGAGGTCTTTGTAATGCATTTATTTTCTTGTGAAACATTTGCAAAGCAGAATTTTAAATTGCGTATTGTTTACATCTGTGCGCGCTTGCTAGCAGTTTCCGTCATCACCGTCTTTGGAGGCGCATCGCTAACTTTGTCAACGCATTACTCATCTGCTGGCCAGTGGAATGGCTTGAATCCAATGGTGGAATGTAAATAGTGTGGCAAGATACAAACTAAATGGGGACCCTGGTCTTTAAAGCATTGCTCCACAGAGCCACTAGTGGTTAAAAAAACCTCCAAAGGGGTGCCTTTAAGTGAAGAATGCTTGTGGTTATTCTTAGTTCTCTTAGACATGCATGCAGTACTAAGAAGTGTTGAATATTTGTGTTGAAATTATTGCTGAAAGAAACAGCATTCATGTAATCTTGATCAAAAACTTCACTATGAATGGCACGTAATGCAAGTTTGAAATTAAATAAACTTGAGAAAAGCGAATCAGCTGCCGACTCCCACAAGTTCAGGGCTCATTTCCTGACTCATGCCTGCTGCTTCACAGGTTCATTACCAAAGGGCTTTCTGCCTGCTTGTAATTAGGAGGAACATCAGATCTGCATGGAGCCGACAGTCGTCTCTAACATTTCATCATCTCACAGGGGCTCGCTATGAAATACCAACCTCCTGGCGGGGCCGTGATTAAAAGGAGGGTTCAGAATTGTGCCGTCTTAGTCGTATCGCCTCTTAACATTATTACTGTTCATTATTACGGGAGTGTTATTACAGTGGCGGGAACCAGCACACAGGGCGGTTCTAACTACTTTGTGTTGTTTCGTTCTTCTTATTTGCCAAAGCAAACTGTGCAGGATGCCGTCACGCAACTTCACGGGTGTGTAGTTGAGATCAAAATGAAGCCAATGGGGTGCGGTCAGAGCAAGGAAGCAAGGAAGCAAGGAGGTAGGGGGGAAGGAAGTAGGGAAGCACATGAACGGATTTTGCGTCGTATCTGGTGTGATCCCTTCTCAAGATGGTCTCTGTTTGAAGATATTTGTATTCATGTATCAGGATGAGATCAGGTGATCCATAAGAAAATAATCCTCCTACTCCACATCCACCAACTTTCCGTTGCTTTAATCCTCTCCTAAAGATGAGCCAAGTGAAGTGATGAAACGTAAACGATCCTCACGGGGAAACATAATGACAGTTTGCTCTGCAGCAGCCGAAAGGATACACAGAGCAAACAGAGTTTAAGTAAACAGCCCTAACATAACTCTAACATAATGCTCCACTTTAACAACTGCTGCATGTACGAGCATCTCAGCGGCTATATTTTTTTTCTGCTGCGTATTTATAGATGGATTTGAACGCAGCTGTCAGACTTGAGGGAGTCAGAGGAACCAAAGTGGATTGTCCTGCTGCCGTCGGGGCTCAGGGGAGCCGACATACCGGCCGGTTCTCAATGAATAGATAATTCCATTTTCAGGAAGTGTCACAAGCGAGCGCCGATTATGAATATCTAACGTAACGCCGCTGTGTATGCCAAACTCTCATCAAAACTTGCTGCTATTAACCAGACCGCGGCGTCAATCCTTCAGCTGATGAAACGCCGCTCAGAGCCGCCAGAGGGATTTTCTGATCAAAAGAATAATTCATATTTGCAGTGCAGGGGCGACAGGGTCTCTCAGATGGCAGAGGTGATTAACATGCATCCTGCAGAGTCCCAGGTTCAAATCCCTCCGCTACTTTTATCTTTGGCATAGATCCTCTGAGGATTGTCCGATAATGCATCTAGAAATTGGCCCCGGCCTCTTATTCCTCAATGTTTTTATATTTATTTGAAACAAACAAAGGTAAAATAGTGGGCCACATGATGTTTGGTGCAGCGTTGGACTTTTGCCAGAGAGAAGGCTTTTTCTTTTTTTCAAAATGGCACATATTTTATTTATACAGGACAATGCAACACGAGTCAACATATTTGGTTAATGGGCCAGTGGTAGCCAGCTGCTAGCTGCAGTCCATTGGCGAGATGCCCCGACACCAATGGAGGTTAAGAACTACAAACACAGGACAGTAAGGCTGTGAAATTAGGTGAGCAACTTAATAAGCATTCTCAATGAATGAATGAGGATTCCCTTTTTATAGAACGAGGGGAAACAACACAATTATGCATGATATGATGATTTCAACTCTTCGGAATATATGTCACACGAATCACAAAGCATTATGAAGCACAGAGCAAAAAATAAGCAATACTGATAATAATCACTATTTGCACACGTCAGCTGTGCAGAGCAGCATTAAGGGGTTATTTCTTCCTTCAAAAGTTATACGGTCTCACTTTGTGTTTGGTTTTAAGTATGTAGCTGGAGCCAGCAGCCGAATAGCTTAGCATAAAGACAGGAAGCAAGGGGAACCAGCTAACTTGACTCTCTAAAAAAAAAGGTAAAAAAAATAAAACGCTTAACATGCACCTCTAACACTCACTAATTCACCACACCATATATTGTTCCAATATTTATTATGTCAGAAATGATAATAAAAATACAATTTAGATGAAAAAATACATATTATGTTAGATTTGGGATACTGTAACATAGTAATACTACATGATGATGTGTTTTTCCTGGTTTTAAAGGCTGCATTACAGTAAAGTGACATTTTCTGAACTTAACAGACTGTTGTAGCTGGTGTATATTTGCCTTCGCCCACTTAAGTCATTAGATCCACACTACTAATGATTATCAAAAAACTTATTTTGTGAATATTTTGTTAAGGCAACAAATAGTTGATAATTGATTTAGTCAAAATATAGTGATATTTCATTTTCTCCATATCGCCCAGCTCTAATGAAGTGTGTCACTCTGTCTGCAGCCCTTTAGACTCTCTTTCATGTCGTTGTCTTTAATCAGAGGACTCAGTCAGAGCAGCACATGTCTGGCCCCGACCTTGTCCCGTTGGTTACTCTTGTTCTCACACAGACTCGCTGTGACAGGCCGGTTTGAGTGAAGGGAGCATCGGACCGTCCTGCTCTCACTTATGCTCAGCTGTGTGGCAGCGCTTAGACAAGACAAAAAGCTTTAATCGTAGCTTTAATAAGAATGTTATTAACCGAGAGATGTTGATGATGCAAACGATGTTTAATTTTGTGTGTCTCCATCTTTTTTCCCTCCGTATTGTTTATCTAAGTAGAATTTGGCTCACAGGAAAACATTGTCAGAAGCGCAATTTAAGATGTTGATTATTCAAAGTTCTTCCGTCTCGCAATAGACCTTAGTGCCGTTTTATGTGCCCGGATTCTCATTTCCCAGGTGAACAGCCTTGACGCAGCCGGTTTCCCCTCCGTGTATTGATGTTATTTTCTAACCTTTTCATACAGCGTCTTCTTATTTTGTCATTTCTCGTGTCATTTCATACGTGGGCTGCTCGAGTGAAGAAAAAGACCACCACATGTTCATACAGATGAGGAATACGTTCTATATTCTTTTTTGTTTTTTTCAATCTAGTGGAAGTGTTTTGTCAACCAGGCAGTTCATTTAATTACTTTTATTACTGTTTTATTGCCCATTTTGTTGTCTCATGAGAAAGAAACACGGAGAGGTTTTGATGAAACAAGTTAATATTTTCTTTTTTAGAAGGCAGACAACATTCACTCAGTGTGTCCCATTAATTCAAAGCTGTGTGCGCTTTGTAATTCACTTCTGCAAATGTGCTTCCTTCCTCTAATTGATCAACTATATACAAGAACATCTCTTATAAACGATGTCCTCTGTTTCTCCGTCAGAGATGGACTCGTTCCGCATCCTGCTCTACTCCCTCATCTTCCTGCTCAGCGTCTTCGGCAACCTGCTCATCATCGTGGTCCTGGTGCTGAACAAGCGCATGCGCACCGTCACCAACTCCTTCCTGCTGTCGCTGGCGGTCAGCGACCTCATGCTGGCTGTCTTCTGCATGCCCTTCACGCTCATCCCCAACATCCTGGAGGACTTCATCTTCGGCGGCGCCATGTGCAAGACCGTCTCCTACTTCATGGGTGAGGATGGGTGAGGATGATTAGCTTAGCATAAAGACTGGAAACGGGAGGAACAGCGTGGCTCTGTCACCTTTAAGGAAGTCCTGCAAACAATCCCCTTTTTAATTATTAATCACATGTTTTGCACAGATAAAGCAATAATTAGCGAGCTTTAAAGGTGCTGGTAGCTGGATTGCGTTACCTTTAGAAAGGTCCAGGCTTGAGGTTAATTGTTATCCATTTATTATTCAAATTAAATGCTAATTTGAGTAGACCATTATTTCCAAAATCATTCATGGAGTCATAATTGTCAGGAGCAACGGAGGGATCAGATGAATTTAATTTTATTAAAGAATTCAGTGGCTGGGTTAAAAGGTGTTTTTCTTATTCCAGAACAGAAACTTGGGAGTTTTTTTAAAACTTATTTTTAAGTGGCTGCCAGCCGATCAGAAAAAAGTGCTCCAGCTTTAGGAACCTACCGGAAAATTGCTCGATATACAACAAGAGCTTTCAGAGAGGCTTTTCTCTTGGATTTATATTTTTTTTTTTGGCCTGTCAGAGGGCAAGCATCGCGCTCCAAAGTGCTCGAGCGGTCGCATGTTTCGGGAGTGTGACCGAGCGATGAGCTGGCTCCCATCAGGCCGGAGTCGAGGTCCCATGGGAGGGCCCTGAGTCACGGCCGACGCACAAGAGACGGCATTGAGATCCGCCGCAGTGCTTTGTGTCTCCACGCTGAATGGAGGGCTGTTGAATCTCGGGGTCCACAATCCTATTATTGTCTCCGAAATGCGGTGCACATTCTTGTGAGGACAGATCTCCTTTTTCAATTATCGGGTTCTCTGAGTCGCGATGGGGACAAGGAGGGCCAGCTGCCTCGGACTTCAAATATAAAACCTTTTGTTATCCGGGCCGCTTTGTCCGCTCGTCATTACAGTCAAGGGAAGGGTCTCGGAGTGGATTAAGCTGACAAATAGCGTTGTTGAATGATGAATCACTCAACCATCTGACTACTGGCGTTTTATTAAACTGTGAATAATGACTTGGACGTCCTTCCGCTGCAAATGAGACGGATGTTGCTTCCTGAATCAGTTATCTAAAAACCGCGACAACGTTTAGTTTTTCTCCGCACAGGGAATTAAGAATTTCATTAGTTTAGGTTTGAATCAATGCCTTTAAAGGTCAGCAGCACTTGATGAGGCTGCAGCCCCACCAACAACTAAAAGGTCCAGCTACTCAAGAAAGAGTGAAATATGTAACTCCGGAAGCTGGATCTCAGAGTTGATGGAGCTTGTGAGCTAACCGCTAACAGCTGGTCAATCAAAGTAGCTCCCTTAGTTTCTACAGTGTAGGTCTCAGGACACAATTCCTTTCAATTGAGAGTTACTCAAAAAAAAACTTCTCAGAGCTGGTGAGCTCACTGACTCAATTACATCGAGAGAGTTGTGATGTTAGCCACAGGAGAGCCCCAACTCAAAACCCCACAACCAGTAAAGGGTTTCTTTTGGAGCCTCATGCCATATAACCGCAAGGATTTCGGCCCTTGAACCTTTTATTGCATGTCTCTCCCACATATCTACACTGAAAAATGAATGTAAAATGTGTTTGTAGTGCACCTTAACCATATCTCCTCCAATAAGCACTTAAGCCCCAGCAAGAAGACTTTTTTCTATGGAAGGAACACAAAACCCATCACAGAAATGCGGATCTACAAATATCAGCAAGTGCCTGTAAACACACACATCAATCAGAAGCCCCCCCTCCCTGATCTGAGCCTCCCATGAGCAAGGCCCTCTATCAGCCCAAACCCGATCAATACGTGGGATCGTTGCGACCGTCCTCACACATTGATTGCGTGGTGAAAACCTGCTCGGCAAACTCATCTGCCCTTTCGCGAACTCGTCTGTTTAGTGCAAAGGCCATTAAGACATACGATACACCATCCATCCTCCCATTCTCCCTCCCGCTACCCGCCGCACATCCATCTGTCCGCCACTCGCTCGATGACCGTGTGAATCATTCGCCCCCCCTTCCCTCTAACGTTTAGTCGGCAGTTATGAGATCGATGTTGTAATAATACGGGTGTGCGTGTGGGGTGTACAATCATGCAGTCCATGTTTGTTGTTTTTTCATTGCTGGTCAATTACTAAAACCTGCTTACCAGCTCAGTCTGTCAGCCCACCACCCTCCCTGCCCTCGAGGGGCAGCTTGCATAATGTAGTGGAGTTTGGGGTTTTTCATCCCTTATAGCAAACATTTACAGGATTTGCTGAAAGCGCATCTGGCACCTATGAAACATTAATTCCATTTGTAACGCCTTTAGGATTATTTTTTGGGCAACTATCGACCGGGGGAACTAGGTGTGAGTTTAAAATGAACATAGTTTCAGCTGAAAATGTAAACCATTCCCCCCGGTGGAGGTGTGCTTGAAAACCCCTCGACTACCAGCTTCACGGTTTTCCGCTCAACAGCCAGTTACCAAACCGCTAGTGTTCTCCCCCCGACTCGTGTTTAATGAACAAGAAAAAGGATTAGAGCTTCCTCCTCCCGAGACGGGGAGATAGAGCGCGAAAGGGGAGGAAAAATGGGAGCGTTTAGTCGGTTAGCTGGCTGGTAATTAACTCGGCCGCACCTTGTCCAGAATCTCCTATCCTTCAACATTGGCCCTCTCCATACTGCCAGGCAGTGTCAGAGAGAGTGAAGCTTTGATTAGCACGGATGATTGAAAAATCTTCCAGACTTTCAGGACTTTCTGCAGCAATAACAGAGCCCAGGAGACATGCATGAAATGGAAAAAAAATATTTTTAATAGAAGCAGCCCTTGTATTGAGGAGCAGACTGTGTTTTTATATTATATGTGAAATGATATTCCCTGCTCCTCTTAATGCACATTCTGTAACAATACATGTCAACTAAACAGTCCATTCTAAAGTGGCTAAAGATTTCCTGTGTCATAACTCTTCTTGAAGGGCATTGACAAATTGCTCTGTCAATGCTGTTAATCTCAGATCAGCGTTTGCCCCCACACCCACCCCCCCTTCATTGTCAGTAATAAAAACAGATGGTGAAGCGGACTGAAATGTTGAAAGGACATGGAAAAATCTAATCCCCCAGACGAGGAGTGCACCAGTCTTTGAGCGGTCTGCGTAGCTTCTGCTGTGTCATCAATTCACATTACCGGGGTGTCGGCGCCATGCATCACCTGGGAAGTGCACTTCCTTTTACCATAAATGTGCACAGTCTCCCAGCTATCAGTCTTTATAAGTGTAGGGTTTCAGAACCCATTTGAGGTCCAGTGGCTCACCCTCTGGCGAGGGCTCATCCTCGTGTATCCACGCGCTGAAATGTTGGCTATAAATGCGTGTTCTGCCAAGAATAATGAGCTAATAATACCTCTTGGCGGTTGGACTCATGAGAGGCAATACAGCCCGACGCCTCATGCAGTTTTAATGCTGGTCGGCGGCGAAAACAACTGCGTCCTACAGATGAGGGAAGATTTTGTTACTTTCGAAAGGCCAGCTGCCTTATGCTAAGCTAAGCTAATAGTTGCAGGGTTGTAAAGTACTATTGATGTTCTCGTCACACCCTCTTCCAGAAATTGAATACATTCCCTAAAAATCAAGTCAAACTATTGACTATTGACTATTAACTACCTTTTGAACTTTTTTTCCTAGTTTTATCTGCATTTAACCGCAATTGTTTTTCACTGCTCCTTTTATGATTCCCTTTATCTTTTAATACTGCTGTGTGTCTGTTTGCTTTGTAACGCACTTTACAAAAGTGCTGTATGAATAATTCACCTTCTCTTTTCATCTTCTACTCATTATTTTTTATTGTTCCTTTTGAGAGAAAATTCCTACCCTTGCCGCGCTCCACATTTTTTCAGCAATCAGTGTAAACCAGCGCTGTGGATGGGCATGACCGCCTTCAAGCATCAACAAAAGAACCCCCCCAACCCTCCCTTGTGTGTGTGATTTGGTCTGTATCCGTTCTTAGCACTTGCAAGAGATGTGTGGGTGTGAGAGACTTCATTGTGCGAGACCCTTCCAGATCCGTTGCTCTGTTAAGATCTGCATGTGTTGACTGTGCCACCCACCTCCTTCTGCTTAGCCCCGGAGCCGCAGGTGGCTGGTGTTATAGTCGGTGTGCAGTGGTCGCCTGTCAATCAAGCTTTACACAGTGAGCCTATAGACAGCGAAGGCGTTCTGACAAAAAATAGAAATTGTAATTCTAGTTCTATGATCGCAGGTGGAGCCAGCTAACGAGCCGCCCTGCTCTTCCTGATTGTCTGAGCAGATAAATACGTCTTGCGTTCGTAACTTCTATTTCGGTGGATAATCATGGCCTCAGTGTGTGTCGTTGTGTCACTGTGCCGGGAGCTGAAACGCAAAGATGGAGAGACAGGCAGTCTCAACAAAGCCACGTTTATCTCTGTAGTTTTTTTGATAATTATTGCACATTTTGTTGCGGTTTCGTTTTGATAAATATGTAAATCATCTCAGTCAGTGAAGTACAATATGAGTCGCAAGTTTGACAGCTTGTGTTGTCGTCTGACCAGCTCTACAGGAAGTAGAATGTTGCTATGTAATCAGTGAGTTACGCTTTGGGCTACAACTTGAGCCCTGTTGTTCTACTCTTTATTTTCTTACATTTTTGAGGAATTGGCAACATTAAAAGTATGCCAAATTCATTATTGTTAGTTACTGTTTGCGGTGTACCCACGGGCGTGCAGACATCTACCACTAGATTATTTTGATACTAAAGAAAACGGAGAAACGTGATGAATTTCAGGCAAGTTGTGGAGTTAAAGGGAGCTTTTACAATGTGTGGATTAATGGACATTGATTCACATAAATGTGCATAAATCAGGGATAATGATAACTTCACATAGTGCTAGCCCCCCTAATCTGTTTCATGTCAGTCTTACGAATTTCAGAAGGATTCATACTTTTGATGCAAACTGCTGTAAAATGGAAAAGTCTAACTTCCTGTTTTACAAAAACTGACATGCACCTGTGTCTTTCATCTCAGGCAGTATCTTTGCCTCCCGTCTCCCCCAGGTGGGGAGGTGAGCCACAGTTTGACAACCCCTGCTCCGAGCCAATAAACCCAGTGGGTTTTGGTTTGATGTAGCGTCCTGTCAGGTTTCATGTTGGTGCAGCAGCAATCAAAAAAAATTACCCTTCTCCAAAAACGAGCCGAAGTGCCTTTTAATAATGCACAGCCTCTCCGACTGCTGGTGGAGGTTTTTTTTTGGTAATAATGATGTTCTCTTTGTTCTGGAGTATCCCTAACAGTCAGCTCCTTTGTTCTGTCAGAGGCAGGAGAACAGCTTTATCTTATTGCTGCTCTATCAGACTGCGCATCAAAAAACCCCACATCCAGACATCCCTCACAGCTCTTTCTTCTCCAAGTTTCACATTTTGCAGTCGACAATACACCTTAAATCCTTAATCTTTTAGCTGCTGATAACAAAGCTTATCACAAAAGAAAGGAACTTTATCAGTAGTTGGCAGGAGAGACCGTTGCCAAATCCAGGAGACATTGTGCCAACCAAGTGAAAAACAGTCCACCACTCAAATACATAAAGTAATATGGTTCCTGTAGATTGCATAACAACTTCCTCCCTTGAATATTAATGCAACACTATGGCTTAGACAGAACCTTTGCTTCCGCGGCGACGCAACAACTAGGGGGATTAAAATGTTGTTGCATCTTGTAGCGACAAGAGGATCAGTGTGGTGGATTTATTTATTTGGGGGAGGCTGCTGGAGATACGCAGGTATGGCTCCATCAATGCTTTTTTTTTTACCTCACCCCTTCTCACCCTCAGATCACAGGCAATGCATCCACTGAGCTTGCCCACCCTCTGCTGATTATGCATATTAATGCATGCAAACACAACTTGCCCTTGGATTGTCTCGGAAGGAATTCAACCTGTGTTGGAGCCAATAGAGACAGTGACATTCACAAAGGTGCTAGGGCTATTGAGAGAAGATGATATGCTAAAAATAGAAATATCTTTAAGCCTTTCTGGGCTGATTGCCAAGACGGTGGTAAGTGAGACTTTATTTGACCAAAGGATTTTATAACCCTGAAAGTGAACTGGGAGGTTATTGTATTGTAAGGGTTTTTGGTAGCTCAGCACTTTATAGGTATTGGTCAATTAATCAGCTATTGGCCTGTTCCTGCTCCAAACTAACGTTATTATAATCGGCCTATAAACTCTGTGAATGTTTCAGCAGCTAATTACAATAGTTATAAACCCAAAAATAAATCAGATTTCATGCTGGATACTGTTGCAGATGGCTGAATGGTAGGGATGCCCCATGTCAAAGCGTTAAGGGTGCTTTATACAGGATGTGGAGCATTTCTATTGCCACTCAATGGCTCTCAACATGGCGACTTGCAGCTAACGGTGCTAACAGAGTTAACAGTGCAAACTACGGCAAAACGGCAGACAGAGCTAACAGTGTTAATTTGAAAGAGAACCCGAGATATGTGCAGATTTAGTAACCTATGGACTGAGCCAGGCTAACTATTCCCTCCAGTCTTTATGCTAAGCTAAGATAACCGCTTCATGGCTGCAGCTTTATAGACATCAACGTACTATTGAGATATCTTGCCTGGGTCAAAAGTGCCAAATGGACCAGCTCTCTAAAAGTTTTCTTGTGGTCCTTTTCTCTCCTGCAGGGATCTCCATCAGCATCTCCACCTTCAGCCTCGTGGCCATCGCCATCGAGAGATACAGCGCCATCTGTAACCCGCTGAAGTCCCGGGCCTGGCAGACGCGATCCCACGCCTACCGCGTCATCGCCGCCACCTGGGTGGTGTCGCTGCTAATCATGGTGCCCTACCCGGTGTTCAGCGTCCTCAAGCCGTTCCCAAAGGGCAACGGCACCGTTGGCCACATGTGTCGCCTGGACTGGCCCAGCACGGAAGCTGAGCAGACCTGGTAAGTACTGGTGGGTCTACTGGGATGGGCACATTCATGTTAAAATCAGTCCTTCACCAGCTACACAAACGTTTCTGCCTGTGAAAACTTTTTAAAGATTTGCATAAAGACATGCATGAGAATAATTTGGTGGACGTGGCCTCCATAACAGGGAAGAGTGAGGAAGAGATGAATAGACGGAGTCAGTTAGTGAACGGAATAAAATCTGCATGGCTTTGGTTCCAATTGTGTGGAGACCCTCAGATTTACATGCGGTGTAATTGTGTAATCTATATGCATTATCCAACAGAAAACCGCTTCATTTTCTGAGCCGTGCAATCAGGCCGTTTCCATTTCCACAGTCGGGAAATTGATTGCCTGCAGATTTGGTCATTTTGGCAATATAGCTCAAAATGTCATACTCCATTGTTCTCAGAGCAGTGCATTTCAAAAAATGATTGCTGCAATATCGTAGTTTAACTTGTTTCAATATCCGATAACAGATAACTTATCGTTGTCGTTAAAATGGATCTACTTAGTTCCAGACACTGGGTATCAAGCAGTCCTAGTCAATACTAGGACAATAAGTTCACAGCCTTTTAGCTCCATCAGCCTCCGCCATTTTGGACTCACAAAAAGGTCAGCACTGTAAAGACGGTTTGTCGGCAAAACTTGCATTTAAAAGTTCCCCAAAGTTAAACTCGATGCAAAAGATTCGTGCAGATCTACTTTGTTCCAGAGAGCATAGTGTTGCATGGTATAGCGATACTAGGAAAGTATCGCTATACCATGCCATTAAAAAAGGTTCTGTCATTTATTATTCCATAACTGTTCATGATAATTTAGATTTAGTTTCAGTATGGAGATACTTTTAAAAAGGTATCCCATCAGTCATTCGCAAATCCACTCATTGTTCCTATTCTATTACAATATAGAGATTTTGTCACATAAATAAATGTAGTTTTGACTGGGCTTTAAGTGTATTTTTCCCCTCCATACCCAGTTAGAATTACCAGAGGGATAAAAAAGGTCATGTCTAACGATGAAGAGACGGCTCATAAATTCTAGTCGTTTAACACTTGAACCCCTGAGCTAAAGCTGTGAAAATGTGTCTGAGAAAAGAATGAAATCATTGGGGGGGGGGACCCGCTTTTTAATATGGACAAAGCATCTCCTGTTGAGGCAAAATTGGAGACGTATGTAAATGTATTCATTTTCTAAAGACTGTATACTGAAGAGGATGGAGGAATAAAGCTCATGCATAATATTAGGAGAAAAGCTATAATTGATGCTAGAGTGTGGATTGGTGGGCGTGAGGAAAGTCTTCCATCCATCTGCATGCCTTTGCAGGGCCAATACATGCTTCTCACGGATTTCCATAGATCTGTCCGTAAACAATCTAATGTCCTGTAGGATGGCGCAATTAAAAAATAAAGCAGAACACGGCAGACCCTTGTATATCTCCCTACTTGACAGCCTTTTGTGGTCCAACGCGCTCTTCTCTCGTCCGTCTATCAAACTGTAAAGCTTCTCTGGGAAAAGACAAGGCGGTGGGAGAGCAGTTTAATTAGCCTGCTTGGCGAAGAGGAGGAGAAGGAGGAAGAAGAGAGTTGAGGCTCTGATGTCAAAAGTCCAGATGTGTCACTAAGTACGCAGACCTTTTTAAGTTTTAATTCCCGGCTTCGTCTTCCCCCATCGAGACTGTCTTTTAAAGCACACCGGGGTCAGGGGTTATAGACTTGGACTGAAAGGAGATATCGCCTTTTCTATTGCACCTAATTAAGCAGTGCATGGAGTAAGTGAAGTATCCATTTTTAGTCTGAGATGAAGAGCTAATCATTTCAAGACAAGCTAAAGAGGCATAAAGTGGTTAGTGAACCAATCCTGTCAAGTCAAAGACAAATGTAATGATTTTTGTAATTATTATTATGCACGGTGTGCATTGACATTTTTAGTTTAAATGACAGTAGACAGTTTAAACGAAAAAATATTATCTGCAAAGGTACGCCGGAGGGATGAGTAATCACATTTCATTGACGCAAATCAACCCAAACAGAAATAGAGATGCTCTAAACAGCCATGTTTTTCTCATTTTCCTTCCACAGACATATCAAATACATTTTAGAGAGGGAATTATGACCTTTTAGCAGCTTATAGTACATCATAACTACTAATGCCATGTTTTTGCCATGGCAATCCATCCAACAGCTGTTTAGACATTTCCCTCAAAACCAGTAATGTCAACCTCATGGTGGCATTAAAGGAAAAGTCAGGGATCACTAAAGTCAGAAGGGTTTATCCTCCGTGGACCATGAATGCCTGTACAAAATCTAATGGAAATCCATATATTGCTTGAGACATTGCAGTGTGGTCTGACTGACATTGCCATTGATGGAGCAATCATGCTAATGTGGCTTAAAGGTCAGACAAGAACAAATCAGAATGCAACAAAGGTAGACAATGATCCAATTTCCACATCTCCCAATCAAACCCCGAGTTTATTCTTAGTCGTGTTTGTAGTGCAGTAACATGTGCATATTGTTTTCCATCCATCCATCCATCTTCCGTAACCGCTTATCCAGTTAAGGGTCGCGGGGGTGCTGGAGCCGATCTCAGCTGTCAATGGGTGAAGGCAGGGTTCACCCTGGACAGGTCGCCAGCCTATCACAGGGCTGACATATAGAGACAAACAACCACTCACACTCACATCCACACCTACGGGCAATTTAGAGTCTTCAATGCACCTAAGCTGCATGTCTTTGGACTGTGGGAGGAAGCCGGAGAACCCGGAGAGAACCCACGCTGACACGGGGAGAATATTGTTTTCCTAGATGATTAATATGAACCACACACACCTTTCATGCTTGTTAATCATGTAGCTTTCAGGTGATGTGGGAGCAGTCAAAAGAGAGATGCTTCATATGAATATTCATCGTGCCATCCATCTGGGTTTCCCCCTTGAGGCAAAACAAGCACAGATACCCACCAGATTTAATTTTTCAGTGTTCCTTACTTCCGGACAGCTTTTTGTCAAAACAGATTTTCCACAGTATCAAACAGCTAGCCGTTGAGAGGCTTTGACTGAAGCCTTTATTTATTTTTATTTCTTTAAATGAGATGTGAAAGAGACGGGCTGTGCAGAGTTCAGAGGGTTTCCCGTGAAGACATTAGAATATCAGAGAATGAATGAGGCTTCCTCTCTGCTGTCACTTTCATGTACTGACTGATGTGCGCCGCTTGGTTTAGAAGGGCATTCTGTGATTATGAAGAACTCAAAAGGGAGATGTGTCTGCAGATGGTAAAGAGTTATTACGATCAAAGTGGCACCTTTCATTTATTCATGTTAGGCCTTTCTAGTTCTCTCTTTTTACTTTAATTTAGCTTCTCCCTTCAGTTCACTTCAACTCATGTAACGGTTTTATTCATTTGATCCGCTGGTAAAGAGTTTATCTTTTTATCACCCCTACTCATTCATTGTACTTTACTGCATATTTAAAAGAAGCAGAACAGTGGTGCAGGTCTCATATAGAATTTGCACAGTGCTATCTGCAGTTAGATACCGACAGCGGCTCGGAGTCCTTTGAAATTTGTGCACTGTTGATAAATTCCCCTCTTTTTCTCAGTTTCTTTACACTTTGCTCAGTTGACTGCTTTTTCTTTGAGGTGCCATCCATCCAGGCTCTCAAGAGAGCCATGATCATTATTCTTCTGCGCCAAGAAAATAGAACATTTTATGTTCAGAAAAACAGCCGAGTACACGGCCTGGAGCCGTCTCGCAATTGTCATATTACAGCGTATTTAACAATGTTTACTTGGCAGAAGGTAATTTCAGAAATGTCTTTTGAAAAAAAGAAAATGTCTTTCTTTTCTGTCATCAGGAGGCAACATGGGGTTCTGAAAAGTGAGGCCAGTGCAGAAGTGCCTTAAACTTGTTATTTCCAATGGTCACCAGGGGCCGATTCCTCCGGTTGCAAATTCTGATAATATATATATAATCAGCGTTCGGTTGCACTAAGCACCGCCCTCTAATGTCACTTCTGGTCAAAAACCCCCGAAAAACACCAGATGGAGGCGGACAAAAAGCCGAACTCAAGGTTTCAAAACGTCCACAAACCAATGAGTGACGTCCCGGCAACTACGTCCACTTAAGTCTATGTGTTTTACATATAACCATGTGTATTGTAAATAGTAAGATGCTACTGTGTACACTGTCAATATGTCAAGGCGGTTTGATAAGGTCATGTTGAAAGCCTTCCCTAGGTTAAACAAGATGGCTTACCTTCTCAAAGAAAGTAGTGTTCAAGAGTGTTCGACCTGAAGCAGCAAACTGGTCCAACTGGCCCGCCTCAGTTTGCAAACTATGTGGACCTAATGTTCGGAAGACACGAGTTTGACAGCACATCATGATTGAGTGCCGAGTATTTTGTTGAGCATTTTCTCCGGGTAACACTTTTTACACTTCCAAGTGTCATCAGGGTTTTGACGAGAGAAGAATGCGTGGCATAAAATAGACCATCCCTCTGGTTCCGCTACAATGATTTTTATCTTTAAAAAATATAGATATATATAAATGAAACTGTCCATCATGAGCACTTATGTAAGTATTTTTAAGTATTTGCATAAAAAATTGGTATGCAAACAAACAAAGCATCAGCAGAAAGACCCAGAGTGGTAAACAAAAACAGCCCAAGAGGAGCTAGAGCAAGTACAGGGAAGGTTAAACCCCAGGGTGCTGAGCAGCCAGATCGTCTGCAGGGAAAAGCTGCAGAACTGGCCCGGGATGCTGCAGTACCTTATTGCCAGACACCACGGGTGGAGAGAGGGCTGTTGGGAGGGGGGGCAACCATCTGCAAGGCCTACAGCACAGCTCCAACACATGCATGAAGGGCATTGGTAGAGTATTGGTAACCTGACCCGCCAGAGGATTTGTTACACAGGACCAACTGAGAAGCAGTCATTGGAAACGGTTTAGAAAAGGGCAGGCTCTTTCAAAAAGTACTTGGCAGGTGATTGGATGAACTGTCAAAGTCTTGCCCGTAAGCTAGTCGGGGCGAAGAGGGGAAAACTCTTTTCCATCTAGAAAAGCCTTCTGTGCCGTTTCTTTGCCCTTCTTTCAATGAAGAAATACACTACATTTCCGATGGAAGTGATGCTATTGCAACTACGCTAAACTCTTTAGGAGCCGCCATTGTTGTTTAGACCACCAGTCGCCTTTAAGTGTCATCTCGCACACATCTATGCCGTCCCGTAGCTGCCGATGCCGTTTGGTCCCTGCACTGGCTAGCCGGACAAAGACGAATTGCTTGAAGCCTTTGGTGTGGGATATGACACAGCGATTCTCGTGTGATCTCGTGACATTGCAAAATCTAGCTGACGTGCAAGATAAGGGTATCTGTTCTCTGTAGCTTTAAAAAGGTATCGGCCCAAACAACCCAGTGCCAAGTAGTGTCGAAACTTCTCCAGTAAAATGATACCTGCATTCAAACCTTTTTGTACGCAGGGTTAGGGTAAACCCCCGCTAGAAACAAATCTCCACAAGGGTTCTTCGAATCAATGCGAAGAACGCTTGTGATGAGAACTTGTATATTTGACAAGTTCAGCGTGCAGAGAGGCCAACAAAATGTTGGAAAGTATGGGAATACTATGAAGTACTCTATAGGAATTGCTATCATTTTAAGGGTACTGGTATCATTGTTTTTTTAAACCCATACCCAGCCCTATTCACAAGTGAGTCTTTCTGACAGTGGCAATAAAATCTGATGTGTTGGGTTGGTTTTTGAGGGCTGATTCACCTCCTTCTCCCTCTCTCTCTCTCTCTCTCTCTCTCTCTCTCTGTTGTTGGTCTCCTCTTTCCACTCTGGCTGTTTTTCAGGTATGTGCTGCTGCTGTTCACTCTGTTCTTCGTCCCAGGAGTGGTGATGATTGTAGCCTACGGTCTGATCTCCAGAGAGCTCTTCCGAGGCATGCAGTTTGAGCTGGGCCAGAACAGAGAGACCACCGGTGAGATCCATCATGAATTCAGTCCAAACTGCAACAGACTTTTTTGTTGCTCACAGCGATTTATTTCATGCCCAGGATGAAAAAATAAAAAAATCAATCTCACTTTTTATAGACCTTGGTGTGGAATACATAGGAGGCTACAGCAGGATTTCTCAAAAAGTCTATTCAAACACGACAACGGCCAGTAATGACAGAATTAAAATTCCAATTATATACACGTCTGTTTGGATGCATTTTTAAGGGTTTTAATGTTTGCTCTTTCTAATAGAAACAAACCACCATTCTCAAGCAAACAGATAATGCAGCATGACTGCGAAGGGAGATTTATTTGTTTTGCCTCAAACAGAGTGACATATTTTGTCGCTACCTAGACCTTCTGCACCTGTCACATACAAAAATAGACTTCTTCTCAGTTGTCCGAATACCTACTCTGCTTGTTTCCCAAAAGCCAGTTAGAAAAGGAAAAATCTTTCAGGTATAGCTGACATATGGTCCCTTAAGGAGAAGTATAGCTGCTGTTGTTGTTACTGTGTTCATCAGACGCTGCTGTTTCCATGGAGTCTTGTGTGTTATTCATTAAGGTTGAGACAATCAGAAATAGCCTTCGGTACAAACAGTTAATCCATTGCTAAACATAGTGTTTCATTCCTCCGGGATGCAAGAAAAAAAACAATGACCTTCCATCCTTGGCATTTTGTGATTATTCCTCCACTTCACGCTGGACCATTAAAACATCCATTTATCCTTTAGTGCTTGGCATTTACAACATGTTGAAGTTCCCCAAAAGGTCTCCAACTGTAAATTTTCTGACCCTCCGCAGGCCAGAAGAACGGTGTGGCAAAGGCTGCCGCCGGATCCAATGACGACGACGACGGCTGCTACATCCAGGTGTCCAAAAAGCCCTCCTCCGCCGTGGAGCTCCCCACCCTGTCGGCCTCGTCTGCAGCCGCCCAGGCCAAGACTGAGCGCGCCCGCAGCAACGTCTCGGAGGCCAAGCTGCAGGCCAAGAAGCGGGTCATCCGCATGCTGATGGTGATCGTGGCGCTCTTCTTCATCTGCTGGATGCCCCTGTTCTCGGCCAACACCTGGAAGGCCTTCGACCTGCAGTCGGCCTCCAGAGCCCTCACGGGAGCGCCCATCTCCTTCATCCACCTGCTGTCCTACACCTCGGCCTGCGTCAACCCCATCATCTACTGCTTCATGAACATGCGCTTCCGCAAGGCCCTGCTGTCCACCTTCGCCTGCTGCTGCCGCAACCGGCTCGGTCGCTGGTGGTGCAGGAGGAAGGACGGGAGCGAAGACGGCATCACCGCCACCTCCATGGCCACGTCGATGGCCACCTCCATGTCCAAGTTCAGCTACACCACCGTCAGCACCACCGGCACCTGCTGAGCCCCCGTGGCGGAGCTGGTCGCAATCAGTGGCTGCCGTGCGCACCATCTGTTTTTATTTGATTTTTTTTTCACTCTTCATCTTAGTATGCCATGAGTCACCCGCTGAGTAATATCCCTCCCCTCGTTCATGAGGCCGATTGAAAAGGTCTCCTTCAAATTCTGTGTGCATGGTTGCAGAATGTGAAGCGGGGCGCAGCGCCGTGTCAGTTTGGTGACAGTCTTTTTCTTCTGTTTAATTGGCAGCATCCGCTTTGTTGCATCCTGAAGAGAACATCAAGTGCCTGTGCTCTTTGTGTAGCTTCGTTTGTTTGTCGTGGTAGTTTGTTCACCGGCTGAGAGACATTTTAGTGAGAAACTACGTCGGGGATATGAATCCTGTGTACTTGTAAATACTGTCTTTATGTTCTTACCGTGCCAAAGGTCCTTTTTTTGACGGAGTCATACTGTTGAACAATGAGGACTCATTACCTTAGTGATGAATCAGTATGGATTTCAGCTCCTTTTGTGTTTAATGTGGTTATATCTTCACTCATTCAGGGCATCTTTCTCAGTTATAAGAATTATAATATCGAAGGCTATACAGGGCAACTTTGAATATTGTTGGGTCCCTTATAACAGCAAGAAATCATTCTATTTACACCAAAAGTTATGGAAGGGAACACAGAGTAAGTCCAGCTTTTTTGGGGGACAAGCTTCCTGCTTAGCTCTGACTTAATGTTTCACTTTTATTGAGTTATGTTTCATCACTTCTTGTCCAGCAAATGTTCTGCAAATATCCAAACACCAAAAATCCATTCGTTCAGGTGATTTTGTCGACTTGTTATTTATGTTTTTGACCTTTTCGCGCCAGCGCTTTGTGAATCAGGCAGGTGCATCTTTATCCTGACGATAAACACCTGAGGACTGGAGTTTAGCCTCATTTCTTGGAACGCATTAATGAGAAAGCTTGGTGTTCAGAAAGGGGCGATCCTTTGTGTTGATCCAGCCGGCAGCACAACAAACTGGGATCATACAGGCTCGGTCATGGAACTTAAATCTCCCCCGTCACTACTGCTCCGATGTATGTTGAATACTGATGCAGACATTAACATCGGGAGTTAGTCCATCGAACCATTAAAGGCTGATTGCACCTGCTGGTTGCTCCAGTCTGGCCCTGCTACAAATGGCACAGAAAAGTGCTTCAGTCAAACTCACCTTTTTCTGCTCAATTATCTCTGCGGTGTCTTTTATGTACTCTCTCTCCCTCTGCCTTCTGCTGCACTGCTGCCAATTACTCTGAGCATTACCGAAGTACAAAGACGGCGTTTCCAGGCTCAGACTAACGAGGTGCACCTCGGGTACCCTCTCCTCTCCTCTGTGAGCGTCTCGTGGCTTTGCCTTTGCAAAACTGTCGACAAATGGCTCCGCTGATGCACCACATCTGAGCACCTTCAATTATTCAATAACAACAACAACAATCTTGATTTAAATTGCGTCTTTCACTCAAGGAATTGAGCTCAACATGCACTACAAAACGGTGAAAATTGTCGGGAAAAAACAAGTGCATAGTCGTTTTAATAACAGATGAAATAAGAACCAGTAATGGCAACACTTGAAGTTAAAAAGAATAGTTGGCCATTTTCTTTGTACTGGACTAGTAGTAAGTCATTTGGGATACACCCCACACTTATATAACAAAAATACACTAAATATATTTAATAAATATAATGAGATAATAGAGGCCTATTTATGTTTATATACTATATACAAAGACCTTTTGTGCCGGCGTCCTTGCAAATGGGTTTCCATGCCGTTTAGTGAATTTCCTGAATTTGCACCCAAAATGTTGTCTAAACTTTGATTTTTCAATTTTCTATGCAGCCTTCAAATGAAAGATATGGCAGATTTGCACCTGATTAAGATCACAGACAGAGAGAGCTTTATTTGCTTACTTGCTGAGACTTAAGTGAGGAGACTGATACCACTCTGTACGCTGAATATGAAGCAACAGCCAGCTTCCAGTTAGCTTAGCATAAAGGCCTATATCTTGTTTGCTTAAATTAAGAATTTGAAAGAACTTAGTAAAAAAAATGGTGGCAAGTGAAAAGTTAGCACGACCAATTAGATAACAGAATGAGAAAAAAAACCCAAATTTCCATTTAAATGTTCACCTAATCAAACATAAACATTAAGTGTGTCGACAATGTGAAGGCTGACTGGTTAGATTCATGAACTACTAGGAAGTAGTAGTTATTATTTGGATTAAAAGGACAATTCCATATTACTTCATTCATGAATTCAGTCTATTCGGACGAATTTTGGACATGACAGCGTTGCAGTAACTCATTTTAAAAAGTCGGCCTCTACAGCACCAGATGATCTGGATGTGTGTTAAACAGAGTGATGTACTGCTTTTGTCCTACATGCGCTGACCTGTCGACAGCTTGGCGCTGTCATTTCCTATCCCTTTCAAGTTTGCTCCCCTTTTTCCATGTCCTCGCATCGCCTAGCACTCCCTGTCCCTGCAGCCCCCCACCCCCACCCCCCACGCCACCCTCCTTTTCCAGTGCCGAGGCGTATGAATACATGAATGGCAATAGCGTGTCGGTGACAGCTGAGATTTGCAGGCCCAAAAGTGGCACGCCAGCGGTTTACAAGCGGTGGCAGGGGATGGTGGCGAGTTCGGCTGGAAGGACGGACAATTGGCACACTAAAAAAAAAAAAAAAAACCCGGCAGAGACTCACTTGTAAACACCTTCGGCCAGCGAGCTCCTCTCCGTGTATGCTTTTGAAATTAAGGCAGGACGGTGAGTGATTTCCATATCTCTGCCAGCACCTGGTGCACCAGAGAACCTGGACGGATTTAGTCCGGATTTATTTCTCTGGTCTGTGCGCACTTTCCCCTTCAATTAAATGTGTATTTATTTGCATGTTTTGTTACATTATAAGCCTACGGGTTATTGAATTGCAGACTGTTAAGTGTGCTAATTGACTATAGCTGAGTAGGGATAATGAAGATAAGCCTCTTAAAGTTAGGTTTGATTTTATGGTCTGTAGATTCACAACTTAAACTTAAATCACCGCTCATGTGCATTATGAATGGAGAGCATAAGAACTTGCAGGAAACCTTGCTCATTAATTGTTCTGGTAAAAACCTCTGAGAGGCAGAGATTTGCTCTTGAAAATGAACAGTTTTTATTGAATTTTACATCAGTTATTCTATTCACCTCAGCAGGCCAGCAGGCTTAGGTATGCATTATTAAAATGAGCAAACCTCCCAGTCTTAGAGCTGCTACTGTCTTTTTTTTGGTACTTTACGAGTTAAGCTAGTTTTACGCAGCACACTATGTACCTACTACAAGTGCAATTCATTTCCTCACTGAAAAATATACTAATGTTGTAATTTTTAGCTGTGAGATGATTTGGTCTTTTAATCTTTTGAAAACATCATTAAGCCACATTTGGGGAATAGATGTACAATTAATTTATTTTATGAAAAAGACAAGTTATGGTTTGTAAAGAGGTGTAGGCAGGTATTTAACAGTCTAGCTAGATGGTCCCCTGTTTCCAGTAAAGCTAAACTAACGGGTTGCAGGCCAGGCAGCTATACTACAAATGGTAGTAAAATATAGATGTTTATGTGTATATAACGCACATAATTTGTACATTATCTGCATGATCGTGAGCCAGGACAGGTGACGTTGTATCAAGAGCAACAAAGGCCATATAGGATGTTGGTAGGGGTGGACAGATGGGTAAAAAAAAAGGACTTTCACCCAGGAGACAGCTGTTCGTGTCCGGTGTGAAATCAGAGGCCAACAATGACTTATTAGCTACGTGACTTTCCCACTTAACTTATGTAGTTATTTTGTACGAAAACGCATCAAAAGCAAAATTACTTTCCGTAAGATATCATACGAACTGTTGTGTGAGGATTCGTTGTGCTGGCTGTAGCTTCATATTGAGCAGTTAAGTGGGATCAATAATCTCATCTAATTCTCAGCAAAAAAGGAAATAATCATGTTTTCCCGACACGTCTGGGATAGTTATTCCTTTAAGGCTATATGGAGCACGTCCACCACTGCAAGCCTCTACACGGTGAATGTCTACTGAAACAAAAGAAATCTGATAAATGAACTTTACCACAGCACAGAAAGTTTACAGACTCCTTGAAAAGGTAAAAAATGAGAAATCAAATTCCTACTCTTTCCCCAGAACAATGCCTGATGCAAATTGAAACTGAAATGAGACGGAGGCATGGGACTGGCGCGCACAGTCGGTTTCTTCCTTATCTCTACCTTCCACAACAAGAATCCCATTAGGCGCTCCAGGCGACACACAGGGCGGAAAAAACAAAAAAAACAGCAAACCTCTTCAGTTCCGCACACAATTCTTGATCGTCTCGGGACGCAGAAGAAAGTGACAGCACGAAATATAAACTGCAGTGTCATATTTCATACATGTCACTTCTCTGGCAGTCAATCAGGCACCTCTTTATATCCGTGGTGATTCATGGGGAATGTCTATTGCTCTTCCAGCGACTCATTATGATGTAGCTTTTGTTTAACCTTGGAAATTGGAGGATTTTCATGTTTTCAATGTAGTTGGAGGGATTACGCACTTTGAGGAAACTTTGCTCACCTTGAGTTTGCAAAATCCTCACCGAAAAAAAAAAAAGCTGCTTTTCTTAGTTTCTGAGTATTTGACTGCTGGGAGTTACGAGCATTTTCCAGCCAGCAGCGAACACTGACAAGGCGCTCGTGAGTAAATTACGAGAAGTTGTTTCGCAATTATTTATAATGGCTTCCTGGGGGGGGGGGGGGAGCTGCTGCGAGTGAAATGTGCCTCTGCTGGATTTTTAATTTTGCTCTTCTGCAGAATAAATCGCAATTTCTTTTTTTTTTTGGTACTTTCACCTTGGGCGCAGAATGAAATATTTTTCGTTTTTCGGCCTACAGGTCCTGCACCTGAGCAACGCACTTAATGGGAAATCGTCTCATCTGTTTTGTTTTCGTGTTTGTGTTTTACTCAGCCTTATAGAAAGCCTCCTTGTGAAAAGGGAAAGACAACGTGTCCTGGGTACAGAAGCTTTCTCTTCTCCCTCTTCCTTCTGAAAAGGCGCTTCTTCACACCTTCTGGCGGAGCGTCTTAGGTGTTGATGTAGAAGTTGAGCGAGTAAACAACCTGAGAAAGGCTGAGGTGACGAACAGGCGCATAGACGAGGTGATAGATCTTATATTTAGCTCTTAATAGCACTGGAGGTCTTTCCAATGATGGGGAAGATGTCCGTTTGTGTGTCCACATGTGCTGAATTCTGTATTTTTTTGACATTTTGCCACATCTGGTGCCTGCTCTAAATGTGTAACTTGTCCGTCAGTTGAAACGGGACCTCGCCAAGTGTGAGGGGTCTCCAATGTGAGGTTATTGATGTTCTGCTTTAACTGTATCTCCAGTGTGATATTGTTATATTGACGCCGTCTTGTTTGGGTCATGGTTACTGGCTACATGTGCGTGGTTTTTTCATGCCAAATGTCCGTTATTTAACAAAGAATAAACATTGGGAAAGAAAAACGTGATTATGTGTTGTGTGTGTGTGTGTGATTAATGAAAAAGTATGTTTTTGGTGTAAAATCGGCAAGATGATAAACAGCATGTGCCTCCGGAGCGGTCGCTCTTCACTCAAGTTTGAAACGCTTTCACATCTTCAGCAGAGGAGGGCTGGACTGAATAAGTATCCAGCAGGGAAGCAGATGAATAATAAACTAAACAATGGCAAGTCAGCTTCCACGGAGAATACTTGAATCAAAATCCTCAGAGAAGCCCCCGGGAAGTTCAAACTCGCGTTTCATCCCGGTACCGGGCTGAAGAAAAGGCTGAATGCTCAGGAGTCATCGCCATAGCAACACTCACAGCCACAACTTTAATCTGTCGCCCTGGACCAAAAAAAAAAAAGAAAACGGAGAAAATACAGTTTCTTTTCAACCTTTCCTACAGAGACGTAGATCTTGACTTGTGTAAAAACAGAAGCACATATGTTTTTTTCTCGGGGCGCTGCAGAAGCCTTTAAATATTTTACACAGTCGGAGCGCGCGGTGAAACATGCCATGTTCCCTGAATATTAATGATAGCGATGCCGTTTACAGTTGTAATGGATACGGTATGAAAAATTGCAAAACCTTGTTTTGTTTGCATTTTTAAAATCACATTAAAAAGGGTGTTAGGGTTATATTTCATCCTATTTCGAACAGCATGTTTCTCCTGAATTGTTTTATAACTGATGTCAATATGCTGAGAAATCAAAAGAACAGGAAACCGAAAAACCCTCAGATATCGATGACACAGATGAGCAAAGTTTCCACCAAAAGAAGACCGTTATTAATGAGCTGTTGATTCTGATATCTCCACCTGCCTCTGACCGTGGTTTTAAAGCTGCTATGACCAATATTTACATGTTAATGATGTTGAATGTTAAGGAGGATTGTTTTGATGAACCCACAGAGAATGATCAGAGAACCTGTAGTTCCCCTCAGCTCCATGGAGCGCTTTAGCGTCTTTTGGTTTTACTGAACGCAACTTTTCTGTTTTGACTCAAAAAATGTGATTTGAAACATGAAAGCATTTCCTTATGTTTCACTAATCAAAATAAGCTTCATACTTTTGACCTATAAGAGAGATGGCAAGAGGCTTTTAGGACTTGAAAATGTATAATAATAATAATAATAATTAAGCCTTTATTAGTCCCACAATGGGGAAATTATTTCTCTGCATTTAACCCATCCCGGAGGAGCAGTAGACTGCAATGAAGCGCCCGGGGAGCAACTTGGGGTTAGGTGTCTTGCTCAAGGACACCTCGGCATGTTGCCGGTAGAGGGGTTTGAACCACCAACCTTGTGGTTACGGGACAAGCGCTCTACCTCATGTGCCACAGCCGCCCCAGTATCCTCAATTTGCAGGTGGCAAAATTCGGCTGTTAAGAGTGTCTTAAACCTGCATTCCTTTTAAAAGGCCAGCAGGGCCAACACTTTATTTAATACCTTGATAAACATTGTAAACATTAGTTTATGGTCTCAATCGCTATTGTCATGTCTTCTTCAATACATTGTGATGTTCATTTAGGAAATGATGGTCATATTTTGAGGAAAAATCCAAATATGGTCACGTCATTTCACTAATTGCTAAAAAAAAAAAGACAAGATGGTTATGGCCAAAATGCCGAACTAGAGGCTTTAAAATCCCAGTCCAAAAATCAATGGGTTTTATACAGTTTATGGCAATTTGCCAGAACCAATCTTTTGTGAAACGTCAAGGAACTATCCCAATGTAAGTCTATGGGAAAGGTCTTTTTCAGCCAAATAGCATCACATTTTAGCAACTTGGAAATTCTTCTTTGACTTTCTACAAACTACCTGCTCCTGACTACAAAGCGGGATCTACATTCTCATCTATGGAGAGTGATGGTACACCGGTGATGCATCCCAATAGGTTTCAGATGTTACTCATGTATTCAGCGACCTGTAAGGCTGCAGGATCTCCACCCTGGTGTGAAGTCATCAGTAATCCCGGCCAGCGATGGGTTCCCTCCTGTTTTCTTTTTTCTGTGTGCTGCAGGTGCCCATACTGTGTTATGCATGCCATTACCCCGCTGATTCCTACACTGTTTATCATGGCTGCCTTCCACCGCAGGCTTCAGTAATGGAAGTCAACAGTGGCTCGTCTGGGAAAATGGACATGGCTTCTCTATTGCAACCCCCCCGAACTGAGCACCACAGACAGCTAATTTATCTTCCTACCAACCCTCTATCAGGTATTCTTAATGGCCTATCCCCCCCAGTATATTACTCGTCAACTCCTCATCTTTCAACAAAAACATAAGGGAACACTGGCTTTCCCCCCCCCATTACATAGTCCTGACCAGGAGGTTGAAGCTATGATATGCACTTTTGCTTTTATGTAAAAGGCAGGTGTTGTTGCATTTGGGGCCCGAAAAGAAAAAACAGGGTTTCACAGAGCAGCAGGAAGCCTGTGTCAAACAGCCTGAGGGAATTCAAAATAAATATCCTGTATTGTACAAAAAATCCACGTGTTGCTATTGACGTTGCTGCATAGCTGATATAATGCTGCACTTAAGTAATGTTTTTCCATTTCCAGACCTCGGAGCATATGTAGGTATTTTCAGCTCCACACAGAGAGCGCTTTTGTTCAGAAAAGAGCCTTGAGGCCACAAATTCTTATTTTTCTTATTTTCTTCTTCTGTGCAATTCACACACCTGCCGATGTGAGCAGAAAATAGTGCACTGATGAAAGGTTGCCGTACAGCTCGCCGTGTCCTGGGAGGCTAATTCAGATATAATAAGAGCTTTTTCAAAGGGGGGAGGGATGCATTGTGAAAGGTCACCTTTGAGAGAGGGAGAGAAAGGAAGCGGGAAAAGGAGTCGGGTGAAACCTCCAGCCCAGAAATGTGAAAGACCTAAATATCGACAGGAGAACTTGGAGCTGACTGTGTCTTTATCCTTGGATGAAAGAGCCGAACTTAATGCTACGCTTGTTACCGAAATGAATGTGTTCCACCGCTAACAAGCTCTGGCTAACAAAACACCAACGCATTTAAAGTCAAAATTAAATGAAAAATGCCTTTTTTTACCCTTTTAGTTCACAACCTCGGTCATATTTTGCACATATTTAACGATATATGACATCTATCTATCAATCTGCAACTCTTTCGCGATAAGGGAGGAGTGTGTGTGGGGCGCTTCATTCTAAGCCCGCCCACTTTTCCAATTAAATGAAAAGGATCAGATTTAAATCCTTCTTGTAACTGCTGACCGCTCAATTATTCCACTTAACCTTGATATACGTCGCAGTAGAGAAATTAAAGACGCTTTAACTTCCGTTTCACTTGGACTCAAATAAAAAGTTAGCAAAAATAAAACAATGATAATTTTTAGGTTCCCACTGTGAGAGATCTGAAACGTAGCCATACTGTCTTTCGGAGGCTGTGGCTGCCTCAGTTTTGAAGGTATCGAATTTACTGTTGTCACATGAAACTGACTCAGTAAAATGATGTGTTGTGACATCTGGGATATTCTCAGCCTCATGAAACTTTTCGACCATAAACTACAGACCCAACGCGTTCAGAGGATGCATGACTTCTCTAGGTACACTGACAAGAACGTTGTTTTTTTAGCACTTTAGCGCTCACCATCTAGATGCTCCAAACGTCAAAAGTTTTTGGTACTAAATTCGACAATGTTCCCCAAGGTCTTGGTGTCTTGACGTGGCATTTAGAGTGGATTCTTTGATCATTTTTATCAATTCTCTTGTGGTATTTGTTGGCCATCATACAGTTCTAGCATAACGTTCTATACCATATTACACTTTCACAATTTATCCTTATTAACTAATCAATTATTTGCTACTTATGTTTATGATTAGAACAACGTGATACACACTGCTGAGCTGCGTCCCAGCATAAGCCATATAGTTGACTTGCTATCTGACGTGACACACAGCTTGATATACGGAATTCGAAGATAAGATAAGCTACGTCAAACCCAGCTGTCAGTCTCGTCCTTCCTCTCGGAATGCTATAATGACTCCCATTACCGAAGAACCGTGTGCTAACAGCGCTAATGGCACATTGTGAGGAGCGAATAAAAAGCTCCGGGGCCGGCAGGCCGACCTTGAACGCGGATTTATCGCAGCAATCGCTGTTATGTCCTTCCTGTTTTTCAAAGTTCTCTCACCATTGAAGGGGTTCAGGTTTTCTTTCTTTTCCCTTTTTCTTTTTGAGACACGTCATGTAGTTGCTAAGTAACTGAACTGAAAAGAACAGTTGCCACGGTGCAAAATGTGACATATTCCTTATAAAAAAAACGAAAAAAAACACATGGGCTGGTTGGCTTGGAGAGCTGACCGGGGGGGACAGTTACATTTAGGGTTAAAATTTGGAGCATATGGCATAGAGTGCATGGGAATCAAACCCTGCATGAGTTGTATGTATATATTTATACATCACTCTGATTTCCCATGTCACCGCCTCAGGATAGGACAATATGACAGTTTGTGGGGCCCTTCTTTCCCAGCAATTTTCTGCTTGCTGATTGGATTGGCAGAGTAATCCCGCGGCCTTTGCTACGGCGGCTAACAGAAATGGGTTTGGACTTTACCCACTTCATTTGGAGAGTTTGTGTTCGTCGGCCCTAGCCACCTCCGAGCCGGGGCCAACAGCTTGCTGCGCTTGGCAAGTGTTGCGCATTCGTTTCCTGCACCAGAGGGAAGTGTGAGGAAGTGTGATGTATAACAGGTTTATACACCTCATCTCTGGCACAGAGGCACAGTTCTCCTCCTGCTTTCTGCGGTTTGGTTTCAGATGTTGTGTGTTTGAGCCGACGGTTCGACCCCGGCCGCGCTACAACCACAATCTGCCTAACAGACTACGGAGGATATCCTCTGGAGAAAATCTATTTCTGTGATTCATGCTACAAACACGGCGACAGGCATGGGAACCCAATGAAAAATAATTTTTTTAAGCATGACTTTTTTTTTCTCACGTGAACATTTTTATGCATTTTTAGGACTTTGAAGTTTAATAATCGATCTGAGTGCGCCGCTGTGGGACAGACAAACTGTAGAAGATAATAAATACTTAACGTGAGGAGCTCTTTGGGTGTCTAATATCCTCCACTGTCACCCTGACTTTGCCCTTAGAAATATCATCATTGTATAATCAAGCTGAAAGCCTCTTGACTGGTTTCGGCATGTTTATGGTCTAATACCAATGAAGCAGAAGTGTCTTTTTTTTTTTTTAATGGTAATGGATCCGAAGAGGAGGCTGGTTGGTGGAATGTTTTTTTTCTGATTGTATTATGCAGATGTCAAGCCAATATGGAAGTCACCAGCAATGAAGCAGCATAAAAACATTTACAACGACAAATAGGATTTATTTTGAATCGTTTCAATAAAATGGTTGTATTGGCGCAGGCATGATGAATCCAAACTATTTTATATATTATACGTAGCCTTAGGATAATATTAGCCTATTAGTTTTGATGCACCATTCACTTTTATTTGGAATAACTCCATTTTTTGTGCTTTATACATTTTTTCTTTAGAGACCGAAGTCAAATACCTACAAATACGTCTTTTAAATACACTGTTGACTTATTTGCCTGTTAGCAAACAACTTACTAGTGCTTTCAGTATTCCCGAGACTAGAAAAGTGCAAGTCCATTTACCATTTACTATACACAAGCTTTAACCTGAGTTAACAAGCGTGCTAGCTTACTTTTCCCTGATAAATCTTAAGTGAATAAAATGATGTACAATCTAGACAGTAAAATGCCAGGGGGGGGGAAATCAACAGCAAAATCGAAATAAAATACTTCCAGTTTGCTCGCACATTTTTCTCCGAGCACACGCTTTCCTGCTACAGAAGCTTACCAAATAGCCCTGATGGTACTCCCTACATCCCCAAATATGTGTCCAAAATCTCTCCCTATTTAATCAACACCAGACCGAACACATACAGGTACTTTGTTAAAATGTACCTGCGTCACAACAGGTTTTTCTGCATTTTCCAATTTTCCACACTCGACAATGTCACAGCGCTTTTCTTCGCTGAAAAAAAGGGAATGCAGTGTTGGCAATGACGCGGTGCTGGTCTGATCTACAAAGCCTTATATCGTTTTTAGGACATGGCAGCTAAGCGTTTTGGGGATTTATTGTTGGTGAGACCAACTACACAGCAACTCTTAAGGAAAGCGTTATTAATGTAAACCGGAGAGCTTTTATTAGAAGTTTGAAGACGTGTTTCGACTTGATGTGAGCCTACTTTTAATTACGTATTGTCTGACTAATGTCTATAGTGCTCTACAAAGAAAAAAGTAGCTGCTAACCATGCCACATGTTATAAAACACAGAAACAGCTCCCTATACAGTAAACATTTAGCTTCTAATACAGGGAGTTTGGAGTAGGTGAAAGAAAGAGCCTCGAACATGAAGTTACATCAAAATATATTCAGTATCCACAGAGCTGGAGTCTCTTGTGAACCCTATAGGATCTGTATGTACTTTATCTCAAATATATATGATGCTGGGTCATGAGAAACGTCTGGTTGGTTAGATGCAACTTATTTTAAGTAAACCACATTCTCTCACTGGGGACAAAGTAAAGCTCAGTCAGTAGAACAGTAAGAGACATCTTGCTACACTGTGAACAACCCTGGAGGAAAATTCACAGGCGCCGACACATAAATCTATACTCATGATGGGCCATTAGCTTGTGATATCAAAAATAGCTCATTAAGGGACTATTTTCTCAATAACTGATGATGGGCCTTCACTAACGGGATCGTTACAGAACCAGTCATCATTACAGTGAGAACATCAGGGGCCTCGTATAGAAAATGATGGTTAGAGGAAATCTCCATGTGTATTTTACACGAGTGTCACGTACGAAGGTGACAAAATGAAACGCTTTGCAGTGCGCCGCGTGAAAATGAATTTCATTTCACCTCCATCAGGATGATTTTCTAATTAGCAATACCCGGCTGGATGAAATAATTACACCGAACGCAGCTGCACACACACCCACACACACACACACACACACACCCACACACGTCTGCCTGAGAGACCTTGAGCGCCACATCAAACGGCGGCGGTTCACTCTGGGAAGGCAGGCGGTTTACACTCGTGCCGATAATTGGTCGGTAATGTGATCAAGTCTCGCCTCGTTTTGACGAGCGTAACGAAAAGAGAGGTCATAATTAGAGTCGGGAGCGTAGCCGCTTTTACCCGGCCGTGTAAACACTGTCGCTCGGTCATATTTTTTTGTTTTAACGATGTTACATGTCGGCCCACGCGTGGAGGTGGTGTCTGATTGGTATTTTAACCCCTGGAGATGTACCGTCTCGTTATCAAGGCGGTCCTCAACGACAATCACACAATACAAGGACAATTAGACAAAACATTTAACAAAAATCACAAGTAACAACAAGATAAATAAAAGTTAACAAATGGACCATTCTTTCAAAGTTATAGCCTTAAATAATGAATGATAGTCACGGGAGGGGTTGTGTTTCCACAGAGCCCCACTATTACCCATTAAGAATTGATCTAAAGCACGTATTCAACTATGTATGACTCGAATAATATGCATTGATATGGATCAACACAGGTTTGAATGCTTACATTTCTTTTTGTCTCTAGAGCCACCATGAGGTTGACATTACTGTTGCTTGATGACATCACGCCCGGATTACTGTGTGCATGTTAACATTTAGCTCAAAGGACTTCTGGTCCCGCAAGCAGCGAAAAGATGCCCTACGACCAAGATGATGCATTACACGCTCGACCAATAGCGTGAAATGGTTTGCACTTCCTGTCTCCTGAGTGGGCGTGGCAATGGCGTCTCTCTGGTGAGGCCTCGAAAAGCTTCATGGCCAGTGTGCGGAAATACTTGATTGACACTTGAGAGCCCCTGAAAGCCTAAAAAGCAAAATATTTATTGAATCATTTGTCACTAAAAATGTATTTTAATAGCTTAAGCTGTTATGTCCAGCAGCAGTGATTACTCAAATAGAAAACACACTTATTCTAAAGTGAGCGTTACTTCACTTCGGTGAGCGAAATTTGATCCAGTGCTGGATTAAAGCTCTTCTTCTTGGGTATTTGACATGGAGGCAACGAGAAGAGCCAGAGCCGAGGTCCATGTGTCAGGTTCAAGTGTGTGTCTGGTTAGAGATTAAGCTCGGAGGATATAACCAAGTTAACTGCATTGGCTTGCATCCATGAAATCTTGTTTATTGGGTTTTGATTCTTTGTAAGAGTGAACAATGGAAAATATGGAAATCATTAAAAAGAAAAAAATGTGTGTTCCTGGTTGAGAGAGCTTTGTCTTGTTTCATAAACACAGCTCTGTATGTGCAACATGCACCTGCAGCTGCATGAAACCATGGCGACCGTGTCATGACGCAAAGTAAGCCAGAATAGAAGGTAGCAATGACACAACCTGGTTTAATGTACAATGGTGCCATGGATATAATTGCACTGCCCCCCCAGCACAAAACAAGCAATCGAATTTTAGGATGTTGATCAAAGCCGGTGACTCAGTGGAAATGAGATAATTAGGAACCAAAGAAAGTATCTGGCAGTAATATCTGGGATGGTGGCACCTCTCCATACTTGCGTCACAGCTGATGGCAGAAAAAATGGCGAAGATGCCAACATCCCCCCCCCCCCCGAAAAAAAGATGAGAGGGCGAGAGGAAAGACATCACTCGTCATCCCCGTTGACACCTCGTTATGAAAATGGTGATCTCCGAGGCCACATGGCGCCGTGGCTCAAGGCCACTGGCTCTAGTTCTCTGGGAGAGTCTGGAAGCCAGCTGTGGAGGGTTGGGGAGAGGGGGGGTGGGGGTCAGATGATGAGGCTTTGGCCTGGGCAATGAGAGAGAACGTGTGTGTGATGACAGGCAGAAACGAAGAAGAGGTGAACATGTACTTTTGGTTCAGAAATCAGACGGGTGCTGCTGCAGCACTCAGAGGCTGGAAGAATATCGAGCGTGCCTCACGGCCTCCAGAGGATTTCTCAGATACAGCGGCCTAACGTGGTCCCCCCCCTTGTTGGAGGAGATGAACGTGCCCTTCGGTGGGACATCAAAGCAGTGGGATTAGGCCTTGATTAAGAGAGGGCTGAGCTCAGACTTCAGCGATGAAAACGAGTGCGTGGATTTGTGCGTCGCAATCAAAATTGTTAGAGAGATAGTATGTATTTCAGTGTTGATGTGAGACTGTGAAACTTTTAAAGAATAAATATATGAATATCAATTTGTAATAGATGTAATGCCTCAGGGACTAAAGCCAAACAAACACTATTTAACATATGTAAATGTATTCGCAAATGGAGGAGTGTCTTTGAGGCTTCCTCTTGTTTGTGGTGCAATTTGTTCTAGCAGCGTGAGAGCGGATGCTTCACATCATACATAATCTAACGTTAGCGTCAGCATTATCCCCGAGTGTACAGAGTGACTTCACTGCTTGGAAGTTTAACTTGTAAAGGGGAAGATTAAGTCATTTCTACTCTAAAAGTTTCAAGTTTTCACCTTAAAGGTTATTAAATCGTGATGGAACATAAAGCAGGTCATTACAGCCACAGTTTGTGTTTTGGATTCAATAAAAGTAGACAGGCAAAGAACTGCTCTCGTCGGAGACAGCACACTATTGTCACCGCTAATGTCTCCTTCATTTTGGCTGAGCAAACTTGGACTGTAGCCGTTTTGTTTAAGACGTTGTAAACGGCTGAATATTACAAATTGCATCTCATTTCTGCTCTCTTTCTTGGCCGACTGTACTTACAGTTCTTTGCGTTAGAGCACAAGTCAATAATGACATTAACAACTGGATCTTGCTTACAGAAATTCCAATAAAAAACGCAATAAATCAAAGTGAACAAGAAAGGAGCATTGGTCACTGAATGTATGCATTTGGCTAATGAACAAACTCGTAAATAATGCACGAATTACATGTATCAAAGACTTTACTGAGCCAGACAATCCCTGTTTTGTCAAAGGGGAGAAGAGAGGAGGAAGAAAACGCTGAAAAAAATACTTTACTTTCCCCCAAGACAAACTTAAGGAGGTAATTGAAACTTAACATTCTTGTGGGGAAACTTAAGGAGTTCTTAATGGACTCTTGAATGGAGTTTCTTTGGCAGAAGGCATCTAGCATGCTGCAGTATATGGAAATGTCAGGTGTGTTGATAAGGTTCATCAGGTGAAAACATTGAACTTCTGTCCGTTTTAAATAACACCTGCTGCAGTTATGACTTTTCCAATATCTCAGTATGTTTGGGGAGTTTGTCCCTTCTTCTTAAGAGTGGCCCATGAATACAAAAATGTAATTTAACCCCCCTGGGAGAAACTTCATTTTCCTGTCTGATCCAGCAGAGGGGTGTTGACTTTCGTTGCCTGTAGGGCTGCCGTCAATCATCCTGACAGGCAGCGGGCTCCGAGGGACTGACAGTGAGGAGTCACATGAGCAGAAGGCAGAGTGTTTGCTGCATTCATATAAAGGAGAGGCTGAAGTTACAGTAAGGAGCGAGGTGTAGCACACGGTTATATAACCACCCCAAAAAACGCGCAGTATCCCTCTTGTCTCTCGTTCGTTCTCTCCATTAAAATAATCGGTCAACGTCCACCCACGCTGAGAGAGTGGGTGAAGAATGACAGAGGGGTTTATTGTTCTGTAGTCTGTCAGCACAGGTCAGCTAACATAACAAACATCACTGGTAAATACAAGGCTACAGCCTGCAGCATTTCAGCTTAGCATAAAGACTGGAAACAGGGGGAAACAGCTCGAATGGCTTTATCCTAACAGCTAAACCCATTCAAAGATAATCAATCTATAGGTTTCTCTCTTCGGACCACATATAGGACAGTTGTAGTGACTTTCCTTGAATGAATGAATTAATTCTTTCACAGTGACAACAACACTACAGGATGTCACTGCAACATCGCGAAGAAATAGTTCTCTCTAGACGTCTTTTATTGTGAAAGGTGAGAACAGAGGTAATGGATCTGCCTTTAGCAATGACGAAAGTAGTAATAAAGTTTGCCGTTTTGGCTCATTCTATGGAGTTCTGAGGGCGTCTCTCTGAACCGCTGATCAACAACATCTACATACAACCTGACAGTCACATGCCGGAGCTCTCATTTCACTGTGCAAATTGTTTTTGTGCCTTTTACCTTCAAAGAGTATCACGCCAACACGGGTCTCATGCTCTCACAGGTGCAGTGAAATAAACATTGACTTTATTATTCAGCAAGTCATACGCTACTTTAATGACTTAAGTCAATAAGCCTGGTTTGCTTGGAGGAGTTGCACTTCTCAATGGTGTTTTTAAGCGAAGACAAGCATGGCTACAAAGTTTAGCATGTGCAGTCCATACTAGAAAGAAGAAGAGCTAACTTTTGAGTATCTGCTTCCTTTTAATTCTTATCTTCTTGAAGATGAAGCCCTTCATTGCAAAAAAAATGCACCCTTGACCTTTTTTCCCCCCCCATTTCTGCCTAATTTGCAAAGTCCAAACAAGCGGCGCTGAGTCTTGAAAGTTGATGAGCTAAAATATACTTCACTTTGGTTTCCTTGAAAACGTTTGGGCTGAACCAAAGGTCTCCGGTGTCGTGGAGGTCAGTGTTAAAATGGGCTCACGCCTCATAATTAGCTTTTTGAAGCAGATCTGGATAAATAAGTGCTCTGACGGCTTCTCAGACGGGAGCGGTAACAAAGCATGAGATAACGGTTGAGATGCTTTTTTTTTTTTTTTTTAAATGTTCTTCTCATCTCCGCCTCTCTTATTTAGTCCAAAAACTGATCAGTACAAAAACAAGACTCAATGTTCCCTCGGGTGGAAGTGAGCCTTCCGTGATTGAATGTGGCAAAGACAGACTATATGAAGGAACTAGAAAATTGTATTAAAATTGTATAATGGTCCATTACAGCATGTGTGCAGGCTGTGCATAACAACAGCAGTGTCACTGAAAGAGTAATGAGAAATATTAAGATACATACTCTATAATGAATGAGAAAATATGTTGTGTAATGCGTCTTTTCAGCGCGCAAACCCAGGCGACTCCAGGCTATACGCGTGTACGGCCTTTAATAGACATATTCTATGTTGCCATGTACATCATGTTCAGATCACAAGATGAAAAACTCCAGATGAACGCACCGTATGCACGAGAACTACTGCATGTGTGACGTCACTCTGTTCAGACTCAGAACACTCACTACGTCCCTTATTGCAAAGCAGCAGGAGTTAAAATGCCTTTAAATTACTCGTTCCTTGTTTTGGAAGTTCAAAGAAATATGATAATTTCCAGGAATTTTAAAAGAGAAGGAAATTGCTTTGTTTTAATTGTTTACACATGAGCAGACGGGCAGATAAATAAGCGGTGTGGGCCTTTTTTTCGTGGCCTCGTGAATGAGCATCCACAAATGAATTAAGTAGCCTCAAAAGGGATTTAACGCGTTCAGCTGCTTTCTTTTTTGCTTTTCCCTTCTTCTCTATGGCGCGTTGTTTTCGACTTCACTCGCTTTCTGTCGGATGAAATAGATTTCAATCACCCAGTGAGCTGAAACAAAGCAGAAACCATTGAAGTGTGGAGCCTTGATTTACTGTTTGTTACCAAACAAAGCCGCATTCCTTCAAAGAAGAACAAAATTAAGGAAAAGCTTTTTTAAATCATTACAGTTTTTCTCAGTTGTTAACACACAAAAAGCGAAAATTCGGCACACTTTGCACAACCTTCACTTCATGTACCAATCGCTCGACCCAATTTGGCACTACTTCACACTCCCTTATCTGCATTAGACTCTGACTTTCCTTCTTTACACTCTGATGTCAATTACACATCACCTTGTTGTCAAAACACTACACACAATGTTCAGTTGTTGCACACACTTCTCAAGTAAAATCTCAAAGCATCAACCTACAACACACAAATATTCAAATCTCTAAACATTCAGGTCTGTTGAGCAATTTGCAATCAGGACTGCAGCATAAAAGTGCCTCGAGCCTCTGTTTTGTTTGGTGAACAATGGAGAACTTTGAAGAGATCGACAACCAGAGAAGGAGAGGGGTAAGAGTGAGGAGGAGGAGGAGGAGGACAAGGAGGAGGAGGAGGAGGAGGACAAGGAGAAGAAGGAGGAGGAGGAGGAGAAAGAAGAAGGAGAACGGTCATCTCTAATGAGATTCGGGCCACTGTGGTAGACCATGTACTCAACCATGGTTTGAGCATGAGGGAGGCTGGCCAGAGGGTCCAACCAAACCTCAGCCGCTTCACAGTTGCTGCCATCATTAGAACCTTCAGGATGGAGAACAGGTACGAAATATATTTGCCTTGTGTGCTGTAATACTGCATATCAATAGAATACAGTGTGCTCACAGTATTTTGCAGGACTGAAAGAGAACCACACCGTGGAGGAAGAACACACACTTTCACAGCCGAACAGGAGACTGAAATTGTAAATATGGTTCGTGAGAACAACGCTATCACACTCCGACAAATACAAACTAGGATCCTGGCTGACCACGCTACATTCAGGAACGTCCAGACCGTCAGGCCGGTTTACAGTACTGCACTGTTCTCTGTGTGTACCCAAATAAAACTTTTTTTGCTGCATATTTGTGTGCTGTTTTATGTTTGACTATGAAAAAAGTAGGCCTACACAGACATTTTACAAAAGGAGAAATGGCTCATTCTCCAGAGTCGTTGTCATTCATATGGTGTGTTCCATTTCTATGATTGTGTTTTCAATTTTGCACTTCAGTGTGCTGTAAAACTTAGTTGTGTGTACTCAATGAATGGTATGTGTGTGTCATTTGAAAATATGGCTGTGTGTACCAAATGAAAACACAAGTTCCATTTTGTGAACAGTTAAGAGATTTGATGGCAAAGAGTCATCTTGCAAAGGGAGTGTCATGTTTAGCATTTTGTGTGTGAGGTTTTCAGTTTTGTGTGTGCAGTTTTGAGAAAGCCGTTATTGTTTTGAGAAACGTGTGTTAACAATTGTGAAAAACTGTAAGAACAACTTTTTCCTGTTCTTTTTTTAACTCATCCGGCATTAAACCACCACAGACATCACAGTTTGTACAGAACAAGTAAGAACCCACAATTGATTACACGTTGACACATGCACCTGTACGCAAATTCCAAAGAAATTATCCAGTTAAATAGCATAGATACTTTTTTTTCTGGAAATAAATGAATAAAAAAAGTGAAAACTCACGATTTGAATCATATCACGGTTTTAAGTCACAGATTGGATCAGCAGGACAAAAAAAAATATATATATATAAGTTTAGTCTGAAACTAGTTGAAAAAGTTTCAAACAGCTCGTGTTTTGGAATAAATAAATTCCTGACAAGCGAAAAAGCAAGTTTAAAAACCGGCTCTTATGCAGAAACAGAACACGGACAGAATGTCTGCTGAGAAATATCTCTGGCTCACTGAAGAGCTGAGAAAAGTTACCACCCAAGAGAAAATCAATCTGACCGCTTCAAAGAGGGCTGACAAGAGAGAGGGAGCGGCTGATTCACGTTCTGCTGAAGGGTTTCACTTTTGAGAGAGAAAGGAGGCTTCGGAGATAAGGACTCTCTTTTCTGTGGACTATAAACTCTTCACAGACACTAGTCTAGAGGTCCTTTGTATCTTGGTTAAATATATCTTGGTTGTCAGAAAAAAAAAAAAAAAAAGGGTCTTTAAATCGGTCTCATATTCAGAAGATAAAACCATCCAGCTCAATTTCCACATCTTTGTGAGTTTAGAGAATATACGATACTGTCGTGCGTTTATGGTAAAAACATCAAAAAGCCTTATTAACCTTGGTTTAGGTGGCCCTGTGGTCAATTACCACATCAACGGCAATACTACGTGGATCAGAAACAGACACGGCTGCACAGTCTTGGGTTTTCTTTCAATCTGCAACATTTTAGCACTTTGCATATGTGGACTTCCCTTTTTTTTTTTGATTTGTTAAACACAATTTAAACACCCACCTCTAACCATTTCTAACCATCTGGTGGTGAAACACAGAGGAATTTAGACATCCAATGAGGACATGAGGTTTAATTACAGTAAATGCTTTGCCATCTGTTCCGTGTGTGACTGTGGCTACTGGCGTTATTGCATTACTTGTTGCTTCAGCGTATGTTTAATGTGTAATTGTCATATATTTCCATTTAGTCTTATATTCTAGTTTAACACTTTGGCTCTATCTTGTGTGTGTGTGTGTGTGGGTGGTTTTAAGCTTTGTCCGTTTTCACACCCAAGTTAATTTTAGATAACTTAGATAACTGATATTCCTTTTTTTGGCCACCTTGGGGGCAACAGAAACAAGTTGAAACACAACACTGACATATTATCACACTTTAAGTTGATATGGCAAATTTGCTCGCAAACAGTTGCCTAATGTTCTGTTTGACTCTAAATGGAGCATCATTTACTAAATGAACATCATGCTGTATTGAAGAAGACTTGAAACTAGAGATTGAGACCATAAACTCATGTTTACAATGTTTACTGAGGGAATAAATCAAGAGAGAAGTAGAGTCATTTTCTCATAGACTTCTATACAATATGACTTATTTTTGCAACTGTAGAAGTCAGCCCCTGCTGGTCAGTAGAGAGAATGCCCATTGGCTTCACTTGGCAGACCCGGAGGTTACCGCCTGATTATAATTAGTGATTTTATCCATTTTTGATATGAAAAGCAGTGATTAGTGCAACTTTAAATCAGGGCTTTATTTTTAAAATACGGCTCTACCTCGCTTCCTGTGAGACCTTCAGTTTTCTGAACTTCTCTGTTGGATCGTATTTGTAAGTTAAAGTGTGTGTGACAGACCCAGATTTGTCACTGAAAGCTACCCATACATGAAGGGAGGGAGGCACATTTCTTTAACGCTTAAACGTGTTTATGGCAGTAGATCGTTATGCTAATCCTCTTCAAACTGCATTTACCATCAAAGTTATAGCAGCTGTGCCAAGCACCATTTCACCTGCTCTTCCATTACTATCAGTGGACATTTCTGTCATTGAGATGAAGGACTTTCGTAAAGTGATGGATCAAGCTGACGTTCTCACCGTCGGATCTCTTCCCTTCTTGGCTTTCAGCCCGATGGCGGCTGTTTATTTTCACACACATTGCGGTGAAATATCTCTGGCCTTCAGCAGGTCTTTTTTCTATCTTTTTTTTCTCTATACTTTTTTTCCAAAGTATTCACACTGCGTAGCTTTAAAGAAGAGCCCATTTATGGAAATGAGGCAGAGCGGAGCTTTTGGTCCTCCATCACTCCACCTAACCGTGAGAGATTCTGGTCTGGGAGCCGAGCGTGAATGAATTATCGTCCACTCGGAGGAAATACTTTCAGCTCCCAGTCTCTTAAGCCTCATGACCATCAATTGTGTTTGTCGGCCGGGCTGTTTATATTGGTCATTTCATTTATTAAGGAACACAGAACTGAGATGTTCACTGACGAAGGTGGTTGTCTGGTGATCGTTGGCTCAGACGAGGAGAAAATTACAGTTCATTCATCCTGTAAATTGACTTTTACACGTGCTTGTTAATCTGTTTTTATAGCCTGTGCTTCTCGTTTATTCTCTGTATGCTAGAAACGTGCCGTGCGCTCAAAAAGGATTCTCATTCAGCGGCTTCACAAAAACATTCCCCTTCCAATGCGGGACTTTTGAGTGATGATTTAATCTCGCTCCTTTTGTGCCTTTAAACACTGATTTATTTATGAGAGCTCCTTTGGAAAGAATCATACTTCAGATGAGGTTAAAATGCCTGCAGCCTCCCATTGATCACTGGGCTGGATATATAATCATTGTAAAGGTACTTGTGGAATAAATTCATCTCAATAAAGATAAATGTGTTGTATGTGCCGATACTGAGGGGGGGTTTAACAAAATACCAAACAGGCGTTTCAGCCTCAGCCTTTTCTTCCAACCTCTTAAGCTGCACAAGAGTATAAGAGTCCTCCAAACCAAGCAGACTGAGAAGGGGACATCCTGAGCTCTTGGACCTGAGAGAGCCACTTTGACACATTTACTTTGAACCTGAGATTTACTGGCACCAGAGATGTTTCCAGCGAAACACCCGAGGCAAGAACATCGGCCAATTTCCCAGGTTTTGGGCTCTTTTGCTTCCATAAGACGTCTTCTTTTAGAATAGTGGAAAGTTAACCAAAATTACACATTAAGGTGTTTATTTATGTCTGTAGAATTCTCCTAGGTTTGCATGAAATTTGCAATACAAAACACAACGTCTGCTGGGGAAGATTCGATAGTGATTTCTGTAAGTTAATGATTTACCCTGTTCACCTGTAGTGTCTATAAAATGTATGAAATTATATCTTTAAAAGGTGATTTTCTCAAAGTGAGTTTTTCTCAGACTGAACCAGAAAATTCTACTTAAATTTAAAAATAGCACTTAAATATATCGAACTTTCATACCCATCTATATTCTGAAGGTTTGTTCATCTATCATTCATAGCCTGGTTTACACAACATTCTATTCTTAAAAACATCGCCATAATTGATATTGACTTTAACAAGCCAAAAAAATGAAGCAAGAATTTCTACCGTGGCTTGATGCAATGTTTGTAAATTAACACATATCTAATAAGACGGGGCTTTATTTGCATATTTAAGCCAGCGCAGGCAATTATTTTAGTTTTAGCATAATAATTGAGTAAAAGATGGAAACTTCTCTTGTTCAGAGTCAAAGCTCATTATTATTAGCGCTGTTATGCATCCCAAAATCATGACCGAATTACTTTCCGTGATGAACATCCCTAATGTCCTCCCCGCTGTATTTGCCGTTTGACAGAGCAGTGATTATTTTGTCGTCTGAGACCAATCTCCTTCGGTGTGCCCCGAGGCCAAAGAGCTCGCAGATTGATTTGAAGTCAAATGAATTTCAGCACCAGGAGGAAATTCCGAGTGATTTCAAGATTAATGTGAAATTTAACACCAGCAGTTATCAGCAGAAGATGTCATGTTTGTACAGATTGGTGGGGGAATTAAGTAAACACACATTTTCATCCGCAGCAAACAGCAGCGAGGCTCAACAGCTTCTTGGCTCACAGACAGAGGAGGGAGCTTTGTTCTCCTCGTCTCTCCACAGCAAACACTTCCCTCTGCTCCTCACTCCTTCCCCCTGATTGTAATCAATGGGTGCTGGGTGATGTGGCTCTCTGTAACTGTTGGCACCCCTTCAATTTCTCTGTTCTCTCCAGCTAATCAGGGAGCAGACTACCGTCGGCCAGGCCCCCGGGCATCACGCTTTCCCCTCTGACCTGCATGCAGAAACACTCACAATATGGGAGGAATGCATTGGTTTCAGATGGTCAATGTGGTTTTCGAATCACAGAAACGCATATCGAGCACATGCATTAACTTTTGGATATTTGAGATTTTCTTCCCGAGCTCCTTTATGAGGACCTGCATGAATATGACAGCTGAAATTGCCCCTGAAGGAAAAAAGCCAACTCGCCCGAAGCCTGAATGTGAACATTTCAACGGAGTCATTAAAACCCAATTTTGACTCGATAGATTTTATGTCTAGAAATTGATTTGGGGTTAGTGAGAGCCACTGCAGGCGCTCTTGTCAGCTTCCTTTTTCATTCTCACAGCATTGGACTGAACTTCACCTGGGACATTTTGGGAAATACACATATTGACTTTCTGGCAAGAAATGAGTTACGATTTAATACCATTCTTGTCCATGCCTGTTAAATATAACGCTGTTAGCTTAGCTCACCTTTCTAACTACCTACATCCTGCATGGTAAAAGTTGAATTAAATGTCACATGTCTGTACGCCAGTACCATCTGACTGACCTTTATAATGCACGCCTCGCTGAGTGTCCTCATTGCGATAATGCTGATGTATTTCTAAGTGCTTTTGCTTTTGAGCAAGATGATGACACCATCAGCTTTAATGAGATAAAATAGCTTAATTTAAAGTGTGCAGAGTGTCACCGGGAACTATCGATCAGACGGATCACCAGCCACAGACGTGTCCTCCTCTGCTGTCCGTACTGCCGGCGTGGTTGAAGAACGCCTGTCGTGTTGTCTCTAAGGCAACCTCTGTTGACCGAAGAGACATTTTTTCGAAAAGGAAGAAAAAAAACTGAAGAGATTGATAGCAAAGAAGGAGGCCGGCTTATGAATGATAAGTGCACATTGAAGGAAAAAAACATTTCCTGTGACATTTCTGTGCCGTCACTCACTTACAGCTCAGTTATATTAAAAATAAAAAAAGAGTGATTTCTGTTAAATGTCTGGTGCGGCCAGGAGCCATCTGGCAATTTAACAGATTCTTGGAGACGGGGGAAAAAAAAATAAAAAGAGGATTTATGTCTATGCATTGCTCAGGTCGCATGGTGTCAGTTTACTGCACGGAGAGCAGAATGTTTACAGCTTGCCAGGTTCCATGTGTCTTCTTCTATAAACGCTGTTAAGGAAAGGCGTCCTGACTGGCGATCGCTCTGTGCCCTCTAGGAATGAATCCCCGCCCTACGTTTCCCCATTAAACCCTTGTTCCCCGCTGCAGAGAAATTAGCCACCTGTTGACGTTGAAAACAACTCGTCACCTTCGGGCTGCTTCTCATCAACGTCCCCTCCACCTGCTAAATGCTGCTAAACGCATTACAACAAACAGGGACGGGCAGCAGTGGCCCACGGCGGACGCGTCGCAACTCAGGGATGTGAACAAATGAGTCGACACGTGATCACTTTGCATACGTGTTTCTGGGGCAACTAAACACCATAAATACACTAATACTCATCAATGTTCGCCTATTAGATCTACTAATGTCATTCAATTTAATCAAGGTTGCAGGTGTTGCAGACAAGACTTAAACCTGAATCAATGGAAGCAAAGTTGTAGGGCTGCACAATTAATAGAATACTAATCACGATTATTGACATGTAGAATGCGGTTGGGGAGGGGGGGGTGAAATGAATATCAATTATAAACAGATAACTAATGATTTTGGCTCCTTTTTTGCTTCCATGCAATTGCTCCCTGGTAAGAAAATCCACCAAACCCTACGTTTTCAAACTACAGCGACACACGTATTGTAGCATTAAAAAGGAACTCTGCTCTCTGCTTCGGGATCGACAAACACAATGGCTCCGGGAGCTTGTTCGACAGAGTGCACAAGACAGATGGGGTGTGACACGCGTGTCCGCAGGGCTGTAAGAGTGCCGAGTCACTGGACGTCAGCGGTGTTGTGTGTGTAGAAGCTTGCTTTTTGTGCTTCCCTCAGACAGAAGGCATCATGTAAACACATTATTCTCCTTCACCGTGGTGTCAAGCTGCCTCACCACTCAAAGCTGCATTTACAGTAGCAAACCCCAGCTGTTCTCCCTCAGGCAGGAATGCACCCAGCCAAGAATATATTCTTTATTTGTCGCCCCTCGTATTTGCTGGTGCAGCCGTGGGGCCTTTGATGCAGAGCAGCCCGGACGTCGGATGGGCGGTTGGTAGCGGAGGTGTCAAGTCACTGATGCGTCTCCGCCGAGTTAGATGCCCAGTTTCGCTCGATAAATAAATGCAGACTTGGGAGGGAAAGTGGGCAGAGAGAGGAGAAGATGTGGGAGGGAAGCTGCTGGCATCTCCGATTCATTACAGCGCGTGACAGCAAGAACACAGACAGGTTTCTGGGTTTTGTATGCGAGTTGGTGGTGGGCTGTTTGATTTAAACAGGAGCGCTGCCTGTAAACATGTTGCTGTGTGGGATTTCTTCCTTGCGTGATTGCTGGACAATAGTGGAAAACGGTGAAACACTACAGCTGCAGAGAATGCTCTTTGGAGAATGTGTTTTGGGGTGGATTTCATGTCCCAAAAAGGTAGAAATTAAAGTGCATTTTCACAATTAGGGATGTCTTGGTATAACAAACACAAAAAGTTTTTCCTGACTCAAATATCTGACAGTCTGCACAGTAAAAAAGGGCCCATGAAATGGAGAAATGTCAGGTCAGTTGACGTGTGGTTAAGAGAGAGAAAAAAAAACAGGGGAAAATGGAGTGGGAGATGAGAAACTGCATGAAATACCACACGGAGGAAATTGCGGTCGAAGCACTTTAACAGCCAGACTTGCCACAGGAATCGTTTAGAAAGTATTCTGCGTGAAAGATTGACCAACCGGTTTAGGTCCACATCGCCTCAGAGGCTCGGCAAAATGTTAAATGCCAACGAGAAAATGATGGCTGCTTGCAATCACATCTTAGTAAATATACTTGCCTGTAGCATCTCTATGGAGTATTTGTTGTTGTAGTCGATACATCACGTGGACACATTCTGCCCTCTGTGGATATGTTAATGTGAGCGCAGTGAGATGCCTCACACAGATCACACAGATCACCATCTACGCACTTATATGCAACACCGTCTCTTAAAAAAAGGCCTTCAACTTCACCTTGCTTAATTCAAAATACAACCATCAAGCCTTTTGTATTCCACTGGTTTCCTGTGTAATCAATGCAGCCTGCCTCAGGGGTCGTTAACTGGTCAAATGGCGCCACCTTGTGGCTGCATCAAGGTAGTGGTGGCTTTTTTTAGCTGCATTTGGACTTTTCTTTTCCTATTGTCTTTTTTTCCCTTATCTTTTTTTCCATTTAAGCATTTTGAAATGTCGTTTTTACTCATTCCTCGTTTGTTTTTCTCTAACACCATCCTGTATTTCACCCGAGCAGCATACAACCTGCTTCTGTGTTGTTCTTGATGTGAAACAGGTTGTTAAATGTTCTTTGGGTAGCTGCCTTGCATTCAGATCATTAGGTTTGAACTCACCAGTGAGATCAGTTTTTCTTGCCTCAAGCACATATTTTTGTATTTTTAAAATGACCAAACCTCCATTCTATGAGGAGCATTTTAATTGGACTACATTGCAGGCCTCGTGCATTTGCCTTTAATAAGATGTTACATTACATTATTACATTACAGTCATTTAGCAGACGCTTTTATCCAAAGAGACTTACAATAAGTGTATTCAACATAGAGAACTACTAGTCACCAGAAGTCATAAGTGCATCTCCTTTCTTAAACAAGCATCTAAGAGCATAAACCAGAGCAAAAGTACAGAAACAAACTAATACCAATACAATAAGTGCAACAGACTAATACCAATACAATAAGTGCAACAAACTAATATGAATACAATAAGTGTATTCAACATAGAGAACTACTAGTCACCAGAAGTCATAAGTGCATCTCCTTTCTTAAACAAGCATCTAAAAGCATAAACCAGAGCAAAAGTACAGAAACAAACTAATATGAATACAATAAGTGCAACATAATAAGATGTGAACAGTATGAACACATGGCCTGCTCCTGAACACCTCACAGCCAAAACACCCTGAACTGGGATCCGTGTTTTCCACCACAGAAGAGGCATTGCATTAAATGTCAACAGAGTCACTAGTGGAACAAACAAAACACGGCCGTCCATATTCTAGAAGAAGCATTGGACACCACGGCGGGTGCCAAACGGACCAATACTACGCACAGTGTTGCTGTACTCACGTGTCCAAACTTGAAGGCCTCCAGGCCTGCTGGGGTCAGCCTGTCAGCTCGGTAGAGAGCAGTCCTCTCCCTCCTCTCCCTCCTCTCCTTCAGGGGCTTTCAGACGTGTTTTTGGGGCAGAGGGAGGCTCGGCAGTCCGTCTGAAAGGGCAGAAATAACAAACAGTCCTCACACACTGTCTGACCCAGCATGCACCTGTTAATAGAGCACTTCACAGGTGCATTTGATTTGTAACACTTACATGACCCTTCCCCCAATGTAGCCTCTATTTCTGATTGGCTTGTTGCCTTTTTTTTGGGTTGGATTTAGGTATGTGAAGTAATAGGAATTTATTTAATAAGGATTTCACCCAAAGTAGTTCCCAAAATACTTCAGTAGGCCTTTCATTGGACATGTAACACCCGGCTGAGGGCATGGAGCTCTCTGAAGCTCTGCCCTCCTGCGGCCCAAAACACACCAGCAGCTCCCTCTCTGGTCAGCTGTGTCCTTTCCTCTCTGGTCAGCTGTGTCCTTTCCTCTCTCATCAGCTGTGTCCTTTCCTCTCTCATCAGCTGTGTCCTTTCCTCTCTCATCAGCTGTTTCCTTTCCTCTCTCATCAGCTGTGTCCTTTCCCTCTCATCATCAGCTGTGTCCTTTCCTCTCTCATCAGCTGTGTCCTTTCCTCTCTCATCAGCTGTGTCCTTTCCTCTCTCATCAGCTGTGTCCTTTCCTCTCTCATCAGCTGTGTCCTTTCCTCTCTCATCAGCTGTGTCCTTTCCTCTCTCATCAGCTGTGTCCTTTCCTCTCTGGTCAGCTGTGTCCTTTCCTCTCTCATCAGCTGTTTCCTTTCCTCTCTCATCAGCTGTGTCCTTTCCTCTCTCATCAGCTGTTTCCTTTCCTCTCTCATCAGCTGTTTCCTTTCCTCTCTGGTCAGCTGTGTCCTTTCCTCTCTCATCAGCTGTTTCCTTTCCTCTCTCATCAGCTGTGTCCTTTCCTCTCTGGTCAGCTGTGTCCTTTCCTCTCTGGTCAGCTGTTTCCTTTCCTCTCCTTCACCATTCCTTTCTCACATTTTCCTATTTTCATTTTCATTTTTTTGAACTCTGTAATGCCATTGGTATGAAGTAAAGACTGCAAAAGTAAAATATACCACATGTGATACAAAAACAAAAGGAAAATTAAAACTTAATAGAAAAAGTAAAATACTAAAAAAAAGATTGCTACAAGTATGTACTGACCACAGTGACATGCGTGTTGCTTGTAGATGTGGGCAGAAGATCCAACTCAAAATGAACCATTAACCCACAAGCCAAATCTAAATTAAAATCTAAAAATCATTAAAGTTAAAATATCTTTTTTAAAAGCCTCCCAGAGATGTGAGATCATTTTTATTTGAGTCCAGATGTTTTGCCTTGTTAAAGAATCATTATAACTTCATCATGCTGATGATGCCCACAAGGGGAAAATCATTTATGAATCATGATGTTTACACTGGATTATAACACAATATTGTGAATGGAGGACAGGGCATACAGTGGAGTGAGATATGGTCCTATACTGCCCTCTGCTGGTGAAGATGAATAACACGACTATAGTGTATATGTCTGCAGACCCGAAGTGTTCAATAATAATGATAATAAAAATAAAAATAAATCTAATGACTACATTTATTTAAAAATATTAACGAAACAATAATTGGCAAAAAATAAACAAAAAAGCCCATCTCATTGTTATGAAATAAAATGTTACTATTCTTTTTTCAAAATAAAAGCTTTTATAAAACTTCTAAGACAGTGTTGTCCTCCTTTCAGAAAAAGGTGAGAGGGCAGTGACAACACCACTGTCATGAAAAGTAACATTTTGAAATAAAAAAGTCTGAAATTAGATAAATATTTAATAAAATCATAAAACTGACATATTATATCATAATGACGCAACTTTTATTAGCCTCTCCAATCATTTTTATATTTGACTCAATTTATTAACATGATAATGTATTTCGTAATGTTTTTTTTAATTGATTAAATATTGAACACTTTGGGTTTCTGTAACTATCAATGTCAGAGACACTCACAGCGGGAAAAAAGCACAAACACCAGTAATGTTTAACATAATTTATATTTATTTTCTTTTGAACAAAATGTTAATAAATGTATTTGTTTTACGTCCAAAAAAGATCATGACTCGTGGGACGCATTTTTATAAATAATTTCATCCAAGTCTTTTGTAGAAAAAAAAGAAAGTAAATTAGCAAACTAAAGCATCTCTAGTATGACAATATGACAACTTTATCATAATTTTTTTTCTCTATATTTGAACCCTTTTTTCTCATTTCAAGCTTCGTTATAATATCTTTTTTTTGTATATATTTTTTCTCAAGACCTCGTCATCTCGTCTTTTTAACATCCAACTTAGTCCTACTCATCAACTGACACCACTGCTTTTAGACAACAGAAAAAAGAAAGAAAAAGTGCGGCAAAAATCTCCAAAAAACAGACAAAAAAAAACAGGGAGGCGAACGGAAAAACACAGTGAGAATCCAACAGTGTGAGGTGGGCAGGGAGGGGAGGGGGAGGAAGGGGGAGGGGTCTGGGGGTGACATATTTACAACAGAAAGGACAAGGAGGGTAGTGGTAGCGGTGGGTGGATGTTAGTTTTAGGGTGGGGGTTCATCTGCATAGATCCACAGGACTCAGATCGTGAACAGCCAGAGATCGGAGGAGACGAAGCGCAAAACAAAGTGTGGGCCTATTACATCTGCTGCTGTCTTCGAGGGAAATGTACTTCTCGTCGTCGCAGTTTGTCAAGGATGAAACAAACCAAATAAAACGACACGTCACAGGAGGGGGGGAGTCAGAGAGGGAACCTGGGAGAGGGGAGGGGCTAAAGTCCATGAAAATCAAGAGGCAAGCGTAGACTTCGTGAATGGCGAACCCGGCGGTGGTCGAGCGTTAACGGGGACGAGGAAAATTGATGCCACGCGTTTCACCTCTAAGAACAATTTGGAGGTGGAACTACAAACTTCCATGAACTGATCTGAAGAGGCGGCTGCAGTAAAGAGACTTTTATTTTTGGTATATCACTCGTCGGCCTCAGATTTTTAATCTCTCATTTCCTGTCCCAATTTCTGCACGTTCCTCGCTAAAAAGGGGAGTTTTTTAAAGTGTTATTAATCCCCGCGCGACCCTGCCCTCGAGTCCATGTGCACTTTAGCCAGCAAGCAACCATAAAAATAAATAAACGGAACAAAACTGGATGGATCAGCCCTTTGAAAAACTCCTCACACTCCTGGCACGCCGACACTAACACAGCCCTTTGCTATAGTCTGTGAGAGACAGCGGTGGATCAGCTCGTCTAAGGGTATTTAAGAGTCGACGGACTGATTGATTGATTGATTGATTGATTGATTGATTGATTGATTGGCTGGCTGGTCATCTCCTCTACGACACAGAAAACAGTGGTGAAGTGGACTGTTTTTGTATTTTTATGTCTATATTGCTCCGTTACTAGCATCTGCCTCACTGGGCGTTCGCAGCAGAGAGGCACTCAAAGATCCGGGGCCTCATTGATCAAAGCGAGCGGCGGACGAGTTCTGAGCGTGCACGCACGATCCCCAACATCTCCTCGCCGTCCGAACGTATGTGTTTGGTAGAAAAAATAGTGCACCCGTAGGCTCGTGCCGATTGACTATCGACGACTGAAGAGACGATTGTTTTTCCCTGCCGATGTGAAGGAACTACATTTTTATAGAAAACAAGCTCTTAAATCCGCTCCAGGCTGGTTTCCCAGACGTCAAAAGTAGAGTGATATTGGATTGTGGCTCATAATTACTTTTCTAACTTTTCCGTTTCCTAAAAAATGTGTCTCAAGTGTAATTTATTCATTTAACCCAAATCCCCGTCCTCCTGGGAGATGCAGGTGGAGGCCAACAGTCCGGTTGCTACGTATCGCTAAGCTACCTCCTCTTTGGGGTGATCCAGTCACACCTGTCAGATTTGGTTTGAGCCCCAGTCGTAACTAAGCTAAAGCTGAAACTTCTGTTTTCCGTCATTCCACTTTGAAAAGATTCCGGGTTTTTGCCGGTAAAAAACAGAAAGTTACGTTCCGCGCTTTGAAACAAGCGTTCGCGCACGCTGGATAAATGAGGCCCTTTGGTGTTTTGGCATCATGCAACCGTCCTCTACTGTCCCTGGTTCGCCACTGCGGCCTCCTGTACGACTCCTCTGAATGCTCTCTCCCCGCCCGCCTATTCGCAACACTCAACGCCACTGCTCGAGGTAAACGGACCACTTCAGAGACCAGAGGACGGTCTGTCCCGGAGCAGCAGAACCGTTGCCCTTCCTTTTTGGCCCCAGCAAGCAAGAAGAGAAAGCGGGCCGGTCTCAGGGCACTTAAGGTCCTAGAACACAGAGGAACTGTTTGCGGAGAAACAAGACCCACATGAATGATGGATTAGCCGGCCCCCACGACGGGCCCCACGACGGGCCCCACGACGGGCGGTGGTGGGAAGATACCCCCGAGGTGATCGAGAGCAGGAAACACAGTTGATATGTCAAAAAAAACATTCTGGCACCTGAAAGAAATGCAGCAAAAATCGAAAACGGAAAGTAAGCGCGCTCCGTTTTTTTCCTCTGATGTGCCATCCATACACACGGGGATGGGAGGGGAGGGGGAAGGGAGGAATGGGAGGGGGAGGGACAATATGCTAGAAAACATTTGGATGGGATAGAAACAATGAGCAGGTTTTCAAGTGGCAAGAGGTCAGTCCTTTAGGGGGCGGTTTCTCAAAAAAGGCCCTCGGTTTCGGTGGACGTCCTAATCCCGGCAACCTCCGATCCGGTTTTAAAACCCTCCCACTCCCCGTGGCTCATGGTCCGTCGGCGGGCGAGATTGTAGAGGGCATCTCCAGCGTATTTCTCGCCAAATGTGTCCCACAAAACAAAAAAATAAACCCTGGCGTCGCTCCCCGGCAAGCACCGGATTCAACCCCCTCAAAAAGGTTCACTCCTCGTTAGAGGCGCTCTCCTCTGGCGAGAAAATGGCCGCCACGCCCACCAGCGTGGCGTTGTGGGAGGCCGAGATGATGATGACAGTGTGTAGGAGGACGAGGGCCAGCAGGCAGATCTTCAGCCGCCCGCTGCACAGTCTTGAGGTGGCGGCGGAGGTGACCGAGGCCCCCTCGGGCTGGCAGGAGGAGGCAGTCCTTTTTAGTGTCCCGCCTGAGGGGCTGTCCGTTCTGGGGTCCCATCGGACGTCGCAGCACTCCGCATCGCCGTCTGGTAGATGATCCGCCAGGAGCCCTGAGAGAGAGAGAGGCAACATGGGAGAGAAAGGGTGACTTTGTGTACGCATCTTTTTATGTAAAACAGTGTCGAGTTGATTTTGTTTTTGGGGGGATTCTTGGGAGTCAGTTTCTCTATTCATCACGTGACTGGGACTATACAGGAAACAAATAAGAATATGTCCATTTTTATATATTCTTAAAGTGGCCCTTTGCTTTTCCACTTTTTCCCTCTTCTTTAGTGTGTTATATATATTTTTGTACATGTAAAGGTCCGTAGAGTGTAAAACCTGAAGTCCACGTCTAAAAAGGAGTTACCCCCCCTCAGAAGCTCCTGAGCTCCTGAAACGGTGATTTGAATTCTCTTCTTCACTTCTGTAACTTTATGAGGTCATAATGTTACAGAAGTGACGTAAAACTTTGCTTTCTGGAGGGAGGAGCCAGCGCTACAACAGAGCATTTCAGAGAGAGGGTGAGAAGAGGTGCTGCAGGACAGCCAGGATGAGAAAAACAAGGCGGATTATGAGCATTAACGCATGTAAACATGTTGTAACTGTAACATGAGATGAAAATATCTACCCGGAAAATAGCAAAATAGGGCCTGTTTAAGTGAATAAAACAGTTTATTGTTTTTACATCCTTTCATCCTTCTAATACGGCCCCATCTTTGGGACTAACCTTTGGATCAAACAGAAGTAGGGCATCTGGATGGAGCCTGAAAACCTGCTCCAGTTCGGTTAAAAACAGCAGCCGTTACCCACAATAAATCTAACTCCCATCGAGTAGTTTCATTTGCAGCGTAGTGGCGGTTTTCTCGTCAGATCTCGGTTTGTGGCTCTGATCTACGTTGGCCTCTGACTCTGAAAGTTTTTTTAAGCTCAAACCAAATTTTCAATCACATATTTTAAACATTCATCTTGGTTTTACAGCTTTATCATTACATTATTCTGAGTGAGTTTTAACATTTTTCTGTATATATATTTAACTATATATATAAAAATATATATACATCTCTTCATGTTTATAATGTAGACTTATGTGCGTATCTATATTTATGATACCTGATTAATTGAGTGATGTCATTTTGCAGTGTGATTTGATTGGTCCATGTGTGTTCTCTGTCCTGTTGTCTTGAAAAGTGTATTAGTAAACAAGTAAAGTATTATTGGTGACTAAAAGACCAAAACTATTTATTTACGGTTATGAAAGGCCTCTTGTTGTTCTTATTAGGAACTGTGTTTTTTATTAAAAAACTGCAATCCCCTTCTCCGGATATCTCGAAATATACCACTGAGTTGGTACAACTTGTTTTGAGATTGTAATCAAACACATGCCTTATTTTATTGAGTTGAAGTTCATAATTTCATGTTTACCGTGAATGAAATTCCACTTTGGAAAATGATGAATCATCGAGCTCCTCTATTTCATAATAAAGAGTTAAATACAAGATGAATAAAAGGTTAGCGTTAAATTACAATAAAAGCCAACTTTATATGATATATTTAACTTTTCTTTTCTTTTTTTACTTTTTGCTGAAGGGAAGGAAAGTGAACAAAACCACATTAACATTTAATCTCTCATATATATTTTTTAATTATTCAGCTTGCAAGGGGTGAGTTAAAGTTATCCACCGCTCTGCTGAAGAGGGTCCTTCACCTGTCAGACTGCCCTGCGTCCATCAAAATGAAAAAATGCATGTCCCCCCCATGTCTGACTACCCTTCCCCCACTAATCATTTTCCTATTTTCCTACGGCCCCTTAAGTCATAAAACATTGATCTCAGGCATCATCCAGAATGACTGCAAACACCACTGTATCTGTGTTGACGCTGCTGATCACTACTGTACAAACTGCAGTAAACACTGAGACACGGGCCAAATTCAATTAATCACTGCGTTGTTAAAAATGTCCCTGTCCGAGCTGGGGCCTTGCTCAAACGGGCCACTAGATGTCATCAGAAAGCCTTCCGAGACGCCCTTCGCCTGTTTTTTGCTGGAGGAACACCATCACCCAGCACATACGGAGATACACATTGTGCATCCTTTGATAACCATTTGCTGACATATTTCTTAAATCAGGAGGTTTTCTCTGAGGCGGCGGAGGATGCAAGGCCACGCAAACGCCCCCACACACACACACACAAACACACGGAGGTTGTCGGTGTTAACCTGTGCAGATGAAGCTGGGGCTGCCGCCGTGGATCAGGTCGTCGTTGTCGGGCAGGATGAACGGGCAGCTCTGCTGGACCTCCAGGCAGTACTGGTGGCACGGTACCTTCCTCTGACAGGACAGCTGGGTGGTGGGGAAGTACTGAGCGCACAGCCAGGGCTTGTAGGCCGTCTGAGGAGGAAGAAGAAGAAGAAGAGAGGATGACATGAAATGCGGGGTCTCGGGCCTCCATCTGTTGAGTCTGAAAAAAGTCATTTTAAACCATCGGATACAAACTTCCAAAATGGATACCCGGCGCTTCATGCATTAATGAAAGCTCAGGAGTTATGAGCCACGGCAGGTCTGCAAGCAGAGCATTCTGGGACGGTGAATAAATCTTCCTGCAGAGCATTAACTAACAGAAAGGAAATCTAGCCGAATACAGTGATCATTTGCTTAATTATGGAATATGGATTATGAGAGCAGATGCAGCAGGTCGTAGATTAACTTTTTTAACAATAATAAAGTCTAAAGGCACTTTAACACCAGAATAGGGCTGAAAATAACTATTTTTCTCAATGAATCAATTCATGTCGGGTTAATAAAGGTTAATTAAATGTCATGTGATGTCTCAAATTGTCTTGTTTTGTGCGAACAACAGTTCAAAACCCAAATTTATTTATTTTGCTGTCATGTAAGACAAAGACCAGCACCACATCCTCACATATGAGTGGCTGGAACTGAAGATTTCATTGCAATTTTGCTTGAGAAATTACTTAAATTATATATTGAACACAGCCATCGAGTGGTTTGTCGAAACCCCTCAAAAAAGCCTTCTTTAATTTAGTTTGGTGTGTTTGGTGCAATTTAAAATGAAGTGAGCACAGACTAACGTCATGAAATTCAAGTTTCTGTTCCTCCTCTGAGTTATATTCGCTGCAGTTCACTGGGAGGCAGAATGTAATACAAATGCACAGACGTGTGTGCATAAGGAGACAGATGGTGACATGTAATAGCCAAAGCCTCGGGCTTGGAAAAGCTTAGCAAAACAAAATGAACCAAGGGCAAAACCACATTCTGGATTCATACTCATTTTTAGCTATCCCGTCATGTGCTTTTTACTAGGATTAACCAGAGAGAAGGGGAATTATGGAGTAAAAGCACAGCTAGTCCACTTTAAAGAGTCTGGGTTAGGATGTGTTTAGAGCCACCCCTACTACTGCCAAAATCTCCACTAACCTGGTGTGCTAAAAGGGCATTTGAAACTGTGAATCTGTGGGACTTTTGCTACTAGGGCTGCTTTCCTGGTAAATGGGCTAGTGAGCCTAAATAAAGTTTGTACAAAGAGTTACAAGCAAATAAAAAGCTGTCAACCAAACTTTGGATCAGACAAAAAAAACTTTATGTGCCATTAATATTATTAAAAAAGTATGTACTGGAACTATGGGACATTTAACAGTTGAGAAAAACAGCAACAGCAATTAAACATGAAATCACCATATAACAGCAAAACCCAAATAATACAACAATAACATGCTTAAAAAATCAGCTATTAGAACAAAGTCTGAACTATAATAAACTCCTGAACTGTAAAAAGTGTTGAATGAAGTTCTTTGTGAAGCTAGCTAGCCTGTATTATGAATATTATTATTAGTGCTAATTAGCCTCATTTGTTAGAGCTAACCTGCTATTGTAGGACTTTTTCAGGTTTTCACTGGATGGCCACATAGTATGTCACCTCTTGCAGAAATCAGTAAGACGTGCAGAGGTAAAGATCTGTCCATTAAATAATACAGTGGAGGAAATGTGCTGCTATTAAGTGATGGAGGGCGTTAAGAGGGTGTCATTTGACGACCTGACACATCAAGTAATGACACCCAGACAAAACTAAGCATTAGTGGCAATCAGGTAATTACAGAGCGGGAGAATAATGACCTTCGAGTGTGAGTTTTACACACATTGCAATATCTTGCAAGATGCATAATCTTGTTTGAAAGTGTCTGTGTTTGTAGAAATGAAACATTCTTGACCAAATTAGCAACAATCAACGTTTTTAAGTCTTAAGTGTTTTTCATTATTTATTAAAAGTTTAACACACATGAACTCAGCAAACCTACTTCATTCAGTTTGATCAGTTTGTCAGCAGATTTGAATATAAATGTTACTTAAGTTTGATTGGTGCACTTAAATAGGTGACATCACTTTTTTCCAGCAAAGCCCCGCCCACCTCAATCCAATAACAAGCGACAAATACACAAATGCCGCAATAATTAAGTGAAATAACTGCTCAAACTTTGAAACTGTTTAAAAAGGACATAATTGTTCATAGTCTGAAGATACTTTAGAAAACTTTTTAGGGCCTTTGTAGTTATAATGTGAGAAATTGTCATGAAAATCTGTCTGTTTACAGCATTTATGTCACTGTATCAAGTCAGCTTCTACTGGCTTTTCATTTCCTGTTTGTTGCAAACATTTAGCATGTGCCAAAGCCACCTACAGAACACGCTGCACACAGGAAGTTATCCCTCTGGGTCATTTACCACTAAATTGCTTGGAGGTGGGACAGTTTACTGTCAATGTGGTGATGTTTGGTTAAAATACTTCCAGAACCTCCACCAGAGTTTAAAACAGTTAAATGAGCCCCTCCTCCAACATCCCTTAGCATTTTTCCGAATGCTGGGAAATCACATGGGGGTCTGATTTGTGTACCGCCATGCAAAGATAACAAATGCTGCACGGGCAATTATAATAATTATAATAATCTGATTACGGTGATGGTGATGGGAATGATAATGATGAGAACAGTGTGGACCCGAATGCTTTGCCAAATCAAATATGTTTCCAGGCACGTATGATTTCTTGTTGATACATGAATAAGCTGTACTGTGGGGGTTAAACCCTTTACACTGTTTTCCAGGAAATACATTCATCCTTCAGGAAAAAAAATAAAAGGTCAACACTCTGGTTTTTAGAGCCTTGATGGGAGATCTGTCTCTATCTAAACCTTGTGATGCAGGGTTAAAAATGATATTCTGTCTTAATAAACACATTGGGCTACACTTCTTTGTTTTTATTTTGAGGGTGATGTGAAAAAATCACCTCTGCTTTTGGCGGCAGTGATCTCACGAGGAACTGGCTCAAGGCTAAGATAAAATCGCCCAGATCACTGATTAAGTTTGTGTTTTGGTTTGGCATTCTGCTGAGGTTTGGGGGTGTTCAATCCATGACTAGTGTATTTTCAGTGTGCCCCGACTTCCTGTCTGCACAAATGGGTGTTGTTTAATTCACGATGATTTAGCATAAATTCTTCCCAGCTGTGAGATAATCCGTCTAGGGATGCTGCGGCTATCAAAAGAGAACCAAAACAATACGAGCGCAGCCAGACAGGAAATCTGGGTCCTCCTGAAGATGTATGCCGGCAGTTGCCAAGGTAACGGCTTTTTCTGCTTTTCATTAGAGCTCAATGGGTACTGCCCCGCTCTCTGTTGGTTTTCTGTTTTGTGTGCAACATGTTTAAGCGCACAACCAGGTCTCTGTTTGTGTGTGTGTGTGTAAACGTGTGCACGTGCGTGTGCGCAGCGTGAAAAGGGAAGCGTATGAGAGCAAATTGAGTTAGTCAGGAAGCAGGCCTGGAGTCTGATTTGATCAGTCTAATGTGTGATCAGTGTGAATGGGGAACCTGGCACTCAGAAAGCCTCTGTCGCCATGCAGCTTAGTCTGCTTCAAACAATGTACTGAAGCCTGGAGACGCCGACAGGAAAGACACCAAGCTGTCGACCATTTCCTCCGGAGGGGGGGGTTTACGCCTGCCGCTGGTTTCAGCTTTGCAGCCTGGCCATTTGTACACACTGCGTTTCACCCCCCTGCTTTAAGTGTCACATGAGCCAGCACTTCCCATCTTCAAATCAAAGAGGAAACCAGGGCAATCCTGATGTTTTGGACGTTCTCTCTTAACGCAGAGATGTAAAATACGCCAGTGAGACATTTTCTGCCAGTGCTTGCATGCAAATCTTTTAAAGCCTAAAAATAACACTCAAAGAAAAATTAAGATTCAAACGCTGACGCTTTGGCAGATAAGTGTCAGCAGCGCTGGCATCTGAATTTCACCACAGTGATTATTACTATTATATAAGAAGCAGACTGTAGAGCAAGTCGTGGACTGCTTCTTATTTTGCCCATGCGCGCAGTAAGCTCACCAGCCAGAACATACTGTTCAGAACTTCAGATAGATGGCTGTGACTATGCAGTGTATATTACTTTTCTTTTATATTTTGTCTCCAGAGTCAACAGTAAACAACACAAAAAAGGCATCAGGGGGTCTAGGTTACAATTAGAGTCAAACTAAAACTTGAATTATTTTTGTGCAAGGAAAAAAACTACAATATAAGATTTTGGACACATATTTCAAGAAGAAAGTGAAAGCTAATTGACCGAGCTTGAGTGGAAGCCACAAGTACTTCCACTCAGAAAGTGGAAGCTAGTTACCCTAGCATAAGTGGACGCAGCTAGTACTACAACTTGGATGTGGAAGCTAGTTAGCCTTGCCTGACAATATTAGCATTTATTCCCACACAGTATTTTTTATTCATGTTATCTAAACACCTGAGTCATTGGCAGCACCCACGCACACAGTGTTGTGTTTGTTACACATTATAGAAGCTATAATGTTACAGCTGATGTTAGCTGTCTCTGTCATGGTCCCAGTAGAAGTGATGGCAGACAACCAGACTGTAAAAACATGTACCAATGAAAAGTCCAGTAACCTCAGCAATTCGTACAATACTCGATTATTTCGAATCACAACATGGAGTTTATAAGTAGGAACTGAAGGGGCCTTTCTTTTTTCCCCCAAGTTGGATGTCAGCAATTTTCGTCTTCCAAGTTGTCTGGAACAACTACGACTAAGCAACAGCTACGTCGGCAAACAACCAGAAACACCATATTGCACTACTAAAATTAACCAGTACAGTACTGGTCGGAACCAGAACTTCATGCCCCCAGGAGAAGACTAATATTGGGGCACTATCACTGCAAAAAATGTAAATATCCTCTTTGTGGAAAATCCAAATTTCACCAAATAACAATGAAAGGTCAAAACAAACCCCAAATGATACTGCTGATTTCAAGGAAACTCTATTTAAATGCATCAAGTTTAAAATAATTGGCAATGTGCATCTGATACCTGCAAGAGAGAAGGTGGGAGGAGGGGTTCTGCTCGTGTACTGTCATGTAACATCCATCAATCCATCAATAAGAGCAAAAAACATTCTCAAATCGAATGGCGGAGGAGCCGTGTCTCTGCAGGGAGTGTGTGTGTGTTCGGGGTGTGTCGGGGTGGGTGGGGGTGACACACTATTCTATAATGTACTGATGCGGCAAGCAGCAGATAGCGAAACTGTACTACATGTGGTGCTCGATGTGAGACGAATTAGCAACCAGCAGAGAGAGAAATGTCACGTTCACGATGTTATGAGATGACCCTTATAAAATACTACTAAGCATTTCCGCAGCTCGGCTCAGATGGATAACATCCCCCCTCCTCCCCCTGCCACCCCGCTTGACGTTTGGGTTGTAAAAGCAGGTCAGCTTTGTTTCATTCCGCCGGCGTCCAGCGGTTTTCGTCCCAGGGCGACAGCTCCTGTTAAATCTGACACGCCAAAAAGCAGCCCTTCCTCCATTCCGCCTCGCCATTGAGCAAGGGGTTCCCCTTTGCCATTCCCCATTCACACGCCTGTCAACAGACACAGAGAGGGGGCTGTGGGAGAGCTCCCCCCAGCCAGACAAGAGGAACAGCGGCGTTTGCTCAATATCCACTCAGTAGGGAGATTACCACCGCCGTGAGGAAATTGTCAATGTCTGAACAGTCTCCAAAAAAAAAAAAAAGCTGCAACATAAAATCATAGTAGAAACACTTAACAACGACCAGGACTTTATTCATATCCACGTTTAGATGTGTTGTCATCTGTTAGCAAATAACTTTAACCTTCGTGTTGTCATTTGACAAAGAAATGCTTCACAATTTTAGTTTTTCTATCTGTAACAAAGGCAGATACCTATTACTGGGAAGACATTTGTAGTGGGGAAACATAAAGCAAGTGTGTACAAACTTGAGTATACACCTAGAAGATACAGATGCAATATGCAATTACCCCTGATAGATATACTTGAGATGCAAGATTCCTCTGCATCATCCAAACGAAAGAGGGAATGCAAATGAAAACCTCTTATAGTCATCTTATTAGGCGTAAGGCCTCCTGGAAATATCTATTAGAATATTAACAATAAATCTTCTAAAAGTAATGACAAGAAAAGGGAAAACCCAGTATACTGATATTTATAACGACATGATCAATGTGGTGAACAGATGACAGTAAAGAATAAAAAAAATATGTAGTTTCTTTGCAATTTTGACCCATTTCTTTTATTAATTCGGAGCAAAGGGGCTTGCTGTTCCCAGTGTTTATGCTAAGCTAAGCCAACCGCCATCTTTGCACAAGCTTAATGCTCGATCTTCTCATCTTATTCTTGTCAACAACGGGAATAATTGTATTAGAATATTATCTCAATAAAATGTCAAATCTCATTTTGTCATAGCACCCAGGTTCTGACACGTTTTAGCTTGAAAGTCCTTTCCTGTTGTGCCTCGCCTTGTTTTACTTCCTGCCTTTGTTTGTTGATCACCCGTCCCTGGTTACCTCCCTCCTGTCCTGGTGTATTTAGCCTCAGTGATCCCTTTCATCTTTTGTCAGTTTGTCTTTGTTGCTACATGGATCTTTGTTTGCTTGTGCTCATGCAGGCTGTACCTGCAACAATTAAAAGCATCTTATTGTGCTGCTTCCACTATACATGATGCTTCTTTGGTATGCAACGCTTTTTGGCCGTAAAATGTCTGTGTAAGAGGTCCCAAATACTTTGACTAAAATGTGTGTGTTAATGCTAATAAAGCTAAGGTACCCAACATTGTAGAAACCAGCTAGAGCAAGCAAGTTTAATGTGAGTATCCAACAACAACAACAACAAAAACAGTAGCGCCGACTCTTTTCCAATATAAGTAGCTAGTAGCACTAGCTCCAAAAGTCACTAAAATTCAGGGCCGATTGAATTGATTGGACGGGCTCATTAAAATCCTGCGACAGCAAGAGATACTAGACTTTTCATAGTTGTCAGAGCATTTGATTTATTGATTGCTGTGGGAATGTAAAGAGAATTACAACAAATCAACAAAAAAAAATCTAAAATAAATCACCTACCCTAGCTTTAAGCCATAATAATGTCTAATGTATGTACGGTGCTCTATCCGTGAGCCGTACTGCCCAAATCAAGCAGCATGTTTCCCGTCCTCTTGCTGGTTCACGCTGCTGGGTGTGTATCGGAACTTTAACTCAACACGCCGCTGAGTATCAACACTCTTTCTTCTCAGCAGGACGGTGTCACACACACACGGGCTGTAAAGTGGAATGACAGAGACGGCTATAAAAAGCATATGAGTCAGCTGCAGAGTGAGATCCCAGTTAGGAGCTGAATGACACAGATCATTGCCACTCACAGAAAATCGCGGCCGCAGGAGAACAGGAAGTGGTTCTTACACTACCTGGGCTGTTGTTTTTTTATTATGGTGCCATTAATGTCCTTAGTTTGCAAAAATATACATTCCTGATGAATTGGATTGGGTCACCTGTTCTATTTTACGAGATTTCAAAAGAAGTGTTTTCATATGCTACACACACACACACAACATAAAAGGAAACTGACAAAGCGTTGTTGACAGGACTTTGATGCGCTCACACTGACGCAACCGTGGGATAATCCGCCAGGACGAGGATGTATACGGCCGTCTCTCCTGCATTGATGTCCGTACTTAATACATCCCATCCCCGGTGATGTAACGTAACCAGGCGCTGTGTGTGTTTCTGAAATATGACACTCCGAGGCAGACATTTTTTTTTTTTTTTTTTTTTTTTTTTTTCATCAAATTAGATGGTTTGCAATCTCGGTGCAACCCTCGTTTGTACGTCCACTGTGTCATCTTCCAGCAACAAGTGCTCCTCCGGGAGAAAAAGGGTCAAAGAGGTGGGATGAGGACGGGGGACTACAAATTTGAGCCTAAAAGTGTGTGTGTGTGTGTGGGGGGGGGGTTTCTGAATAACATTCTGGAAAACACAATGGCCTGAGGGTTCCAAACTGGAAGGGGAAGCTAAACGACCCCACAGGTCAGATGGCAGGCACAATAAGAGTCTGGAACATAAATATGTGGCAATTCCCAAAGGGGGAGGGATTTAAATCATTTAAATTAAAGGAATCCAGTGTACTTCCCTGGTAGTAAAGCCATCTGGGACAGAGTTTGGGCTCTATAAATAAACTTGATATGCTTAACCTATGAAAGCAAGTAAGTGTGATGCACATGTTTCAACAGAGAGCACTAGAGAGCTTATGTCACTGCCACTGGAGATTCACCGATTGATTGGCTGAAATCCTCCAGTTTTCAGCTGATCGGTCGGTTTCACACTTCTGATAATAATAATAATAATAATAATAATAATAATAATAATTAAGCCTTTATTAGTCCCACAATGGGGAAATTATTTCTCTGCATTTAACCCATCCTGGAGGAGCAGTGGGCTGCAATGAAGCGCCCGGGGAGCAACTTGGGGTTAGGTGTCTTGCTCAAGGACACCTCGGCATGTTGCCGGTAGAGGGGTTTGAACCACCAACCTTGTGGTTACGGGACAAGCGCTCTACCTCATGTGCCACAGCCGCTGCTGCATGATAGTTTTACGGCGGCACACAGCCACAGACAGTAACATTACAGTCAAACACACAAAAACAACTTGTCAAAAAAATGTGAATAGGAGTACTGCACAAAGGTAAATTAAAATAAATTGTAGTTGTTGGCAATAAACTTGAATAAATCCAGTTGATTTTGATGGATTTTGCAGAGCAAAATAAAAAAATGACATTAGGGAGATAATTATGACATGTAACTCTAGCTCTAAGCAGCTTTTAATACGTCATTAAAAACTATGAGTGATGATAGTTTGTGATGAATAGTAGTATTCAAACAAAATACGATCATTTGAATTGAGTGCTTTTATTGCGAAAAAAACACTATAAATGACAAAAACATTTAGAATTTCTGGCAATATATACCGACTTTGAGACAGTTGAAATATATATATTTTTTAAGTAGTCTGGAGCTTTGCTGTCAATTATAGATCTTATAAAAAATGTATTGGGCAGATCAGACTTTTAAAAATTCTGAATCAGCCAAGCAGAATTGCAAGATGCACAATCCTCTAAATTAATATTTCAATAGGGAAAAATTCTAAACAAAAGAGGTAGAGTACAAAAGAAAAGCAGTGTGTCACACTATATAGGCAATATGTATTATATGATATACAACAGCCATGTAACCTCCTCAACAAGACAATGCAAAACCAATAAAGCCATAACATTTTCTCATAAAATTGAACAAAATCTGTGGTTCCAACTAAATAGAAAATACTTTTCAATTCCAAATACTTAAGCCCAGTGTTCAATCCTTAAAGGTTTCTTTATTTTGGTCTCGAATCACTTGCACCTTTTATTTGTGCAAACGGCTATAAATACATGTTCACAAAGCGAACGGAAACACGAAATGAGAAGCCATGTCGGTTTCTCAGAAACAAGCGCGTCAGTAACAGTAAACAGAGGCCTTGATTAGTGATCCATAAACGGTATTGACAGGCCTCTGGAGATTCTGCTGCTGTTACACTTGATGTTCTAGCTTCTTCCATTGCCGCTTGTAGCTGCTTTCAGCAAAAACAATGGCGAGGACATCCCCAAACAATGTGAGTTTTTCCGTGTGTAATGCAATTTTGTAGATACTGCAACTTTAATATTGCTATTTTTTGAATTTCATAACAGTTAAAACGTTCAGATATTCAAATATTGTAATCTGTGTTATCTATTTGAGTTATACAGCTTCAGCGATTGAGCTTCGTTTGTCCTCTAAGTCTCAAAAATCGTGACATCACCTGATCCACACACAACATGAAGCGGCGCATTCTTAGCTCTTGACCCGTCAATCGTATTGACTGGCCCCCAGAGGCTTCCAGAAACCCTGGCCCCCTTTAACTGGAAATGCCCTGTTGAGCATACGCCATTGTGTGACGTCAGTCGGAGCGCGGAGCCGCCCCCGTCGGCCTCTCGTTGTCCCCGAGCCATGTTTTGTAAATCAGTTTCTTAGAAAAACCCTGGTCATGAATGTGAATGGCGGGATTTGTTTTCAGCCCGGTTGAGCACGCAGCCGAGGCGATGAATACGTTAGATTGCAAAACAGGTGAATCTGACGACTCTCCCCCTCTGCCGCAGGGAACAAAGCTAATCTGGGAAAATAGCAGGTCCTCTCTTAGGTTTGGTTTCAGGTTGTTATAGATTAAGCAGTGCTCTGGTTCGGGGGATCCCTGTTGGCACGGCTCCAACTCTGCAGCTCTCTTTCTCTAAAAGGTTTGAAGAGTTCATTCTCAGCTGGATCAGAGCTCTGGGAGGCTGCTGAACAGGTCAGGTAGTGTTCTCCATCGATGCAGAGCCGACTGCTGACTGCAGGAGGTTCGACCCAGGAAGTATTGACTGAACACCCACCCTACCCCAGAGATGTCACTCCACGATAAACACTGCCTTATAGGAGCTTTGACACACAAGGACCACAGCAAACTGGACTGAGCTCAGCTATACTATAATCAGCACCCATTCATCCTCCACTGTAAATTGTTTAAGCTTATCACCAGACCAAACTGACAAACAACAACCAACAAACACTGAACTTTCACCTAGGGGACCATTGTTACCCGTGTGAATTGAGAAATCTAAATTGATTTATTTGTCACGCAACTCCGATATTTTAACCCAAGTATTTCACGATCTTTTCCTAAACCTGACAAAGTATTTCACCAACTTTTCCCAAACTTAACCAAGTATTTCACAATGTTTTCCTTAACCTCAACAAGTATTCTACGATCTCTCCTAAACCTTCATGATCTTTTCCTAACTAACCTAAACAAGCAGTTCTGTTGCCTAAACCTAACTAAGTTGTTTCCTGTGAAGGCGGAAGTTTATTTTGAAAAGACTGTTGCTTGACTTTTGTATGAAAATGAACGAAGAATTTGCATAAATCTGGTATATCTCATGTCAGAAATGTTAATAATAAGCTCTCCAGGAATATATAATTAAAATACAAGGACAAAATGAGAGTTAAACAGCCAAAAGGCCTCCCATTCCACCCACAAGCTCCCTGCGATGATACACAAGGCCTCGCATCACGGCCTTGTGACTGCAGGAGAACTTTGCCCATATCTCCGGGACATTTCAGAAGCTGATTCTGAGAGGATGCACATTTAACATCCTCCTGTGATTACGAGGCCGTCGAAGAGAGGCGGAGATGTCAGAGGGGCCCTCCCCGGAGAACTGCAGGGCACCTCTCCACTCAGATGGCCACTCGGCAGATGGGTCGCGAGGGTCTGGAGGAGAGGTCGCGCAGGAGCAACATCTGGACTGTGGGTGTATACCAGCTGGATCCGGGAACAGAATTTTAGACAGGTTCAAGACCGTTTCAGAGCAACAGGTGTTTTGGTTTAAGGTGTGACCATGTTAACTGGTGACATAATTGGTTACGTAAATGGTTGACACAGATGAGCAAACCACGGACGCATTCGACTGAGAGTCACCAGTGTACATGGTCACTCATTAGACTGAAACACTGGTGTCGATGGCTGCTATTAAACCTGTTGACTACCACTCGACTGTTTGTAGCATCCAATTTAAAACTTTAAAAAGTCAAAACTCTGTTTCTGTACATGTCCACAGGTAAGTTTGAAGCATCAAGTGTATGCTCCTTTATAGCCATTAAGTCAAAAGGAGTTTTTACACCTTACCCACTTACACCTGTTTAAAACATTAAAACCTTTTTATTTAAGATGTGATTTTAGGATTCTCTATAAATCACTTAATGGTCTGACATGGTTTTAAGTATGTACCCACCAGATTCCTCACATCCTCTGGTAGCTTTCTCTCAGTTGTTCCTGGGAACAAAACTTAAAACACATATTTTTAACCTTTATCTAGTTACTAGTTCTGTTATATTTAATATTAATTTAAATTTATTTCTATTCGTTAAACTTCTGTTCTTGTTCTTTTTCCCCTTTTTATGTTCAGCACTTTGGGTTCCAATTGATGTGTGACCTGTGCTGTATAAATATAGTTGATTGATTTATACTTCAATGATGGCTTTGGCTGAAGTTTTACTTTCACATGTTACTGCAGTATGTAAGCCTATTTCTGTGTCTGGTTTAGGCTGTTTACTTACACGCCATGAGCAGTATTTAATACTTTGTATCATCACTTCTTGGAAGAAAATCTATAATTAGTCACGTTGCAGTTCACATCCATGTCTGTCAAACTGTGATCCCATTTTTGTAAAATTGTCATAATTAGTGTACGACTTCTTGAAGTTTGGCCTAATACATGTATTGTGAGGTCACAGTGACTTTGACCTTTGCCAACCAAATTCTAATCAGTTCATACATGAGCCCAAGACGTTTTTTGAAGCTCAAATTTGAAGAAATTTGCTTGAGGTGTTCCTGAGATATCGGACGGATAGACAACCCAACACAACCCCTCTTTATTGAGCATTATCATCTATTCTTTTTCTAATTTGCACCTCTGTTTATATTAATACTAAAAAGCTATTGAAAGTTTATTTTTACTATCAGTATTTCTGTTAAATGACCTATAATCCATATGATACAGCTGAAAAAGACATCTTTAGGCTGTAACAGTAGGCTAAATTGAGAGTATAACTGTATAAGTTGCAGAAACTGAAATAAAAACCAAAATAAACTTGTACTGTTAATGTGTACTTAGTCTGCAGACTCGCCTTCTGCGACACCAACTGTTCCTTTTGTGTTCAGTGTTTTCTTTGTTTACACAGCCTTAACTTAAGTTAAAAAGCGACACTGTTAAGAGGAATGCACCAACATGAAAGAAAATCTCTCTGAGTCTGATTGATTTCATCACTGCAAAACATTTCCATCACTGAAATCGCTTCAACATGCTTTTATGATTGGACTGGCCTTGAGGGAATTTTTTCAAATTTGGCACAAATGTCAACTTGGACTCAAGATTGACACAGAGGCTTATAACCATGAAGTGGTAATTTAAGTTTTGTGTGTATCAAAGCCTGATAAATCTTAATCTTCTGTGCCATAGAGCTCCATCATTGTCCAAAAACATATCAATGAGCCAAACTGTTGCACTGGCTGATATGTTCCTTCATCATTCATTCTACCAAGAACCAGGGATGTAGTCCAGACCAACTTATTCTAGTCCAAGTCAAGTCCAACACCAGGTCTTTTTTGTCCAGGTAGCTCTTATTGGTTCCAGGTATATTTTTAACAGCGTTGCTAAGCATTAAGCAGTGTCACTGTTGTTGGTAGATTCGGGACACCCTATGTAGAACTGATCCCAAATCAGGAGCCAGGAAAAACCTGATCAGTTCTTAATAAACCAACAAGGCACTGGTCCAAGTGAAGGAGCTTTCTCGGTTCTCAAGACCGAGAGCGGTCTCAGGTACTAATGCCCTGCCACCAGCACACACCCTGTAGTTTATTTTGACTCAACCCCTACATACACCGTCCTGTTCAGAATAGCACCACATGTGGATCAATCCGCAGCTGCAAATAGTCCCAAACAAATACAACTATTTCCTCCTCTTTGAGTAACTCTTTTCGGGACCCACTGAACTCCTTTTTAAACCAAACATCTGTGAGAAATATTTTCGTCTTCAATAGCAAGACTGTTTGTACGGAAGTTTATACTGAAGTTAGCGTGCTAAAAATGCAATGGAAACTGTACACATAAAAATGGCCGCTGCTCTGACCATCCTGCAATGTTGATTTAAATGGGCACAGTTAGCAGGCTAGCTAGCATCAGAGAGCTATTATCTCGACTATACTGGTAAAATAGACATACTGTATCTTATCAACTTATTGCATAAGAGAGAAGTGTACATCACGCGTTGATCAATTTAATGAAGGGACTGCACAGTAGCGCTGTTAGGTAAAGAAAACGCTCTCATAAACAAAACGCATGTCCAGTGACTGACAATTCATTTAACATGGAACATCACCCTCAATCATCCTAATGGGCTGCACGGAGCTTAACGCAGATTCTAACCTTCTACCCAGCCCACTGTGCACATGCAGACCTGGTTTGAAAAAGCTTTTTACAGAGGGGGCACAGAGAGAGAGAGAGAGAGAGAGAGAGAGAGAGAGAGAGAGAGAGAGAGAGAGAGAGAGAGAGAGAGAGAGAGGGAGAGAGAGGTGCCTTAATAAGGGGAAGTCGGATAATCCCATTAGTGCCAAGTGTTGCAGGGATTTAGATGCGATCATCTGGAGGCCCCCCCCCACAGGATATCTGAGTTACATAGTCATCAGTTTTCCTATCTGACACCACCAGCTGTGGACAATGCTCCCCCCCCACCTCCGAACAAGAACACAAAACCTCCACCCTGCTCCTCCATGTTCTACATTAGTTAAATACAGCACACAGCGCCTGGGATATGCATTCAGGCTTATATCTGTCCCTGTTAAAAAAATAATCCATTCAAATACCTATGCAGACAATAGGACTGTTAGACTAATTGATGTCATGCCCATAAATGAATGAAGGTTTTAGTCTGACCCTTAGGTGTTTCACAGCAGGGGAGGGAAAAAAAATACATCCTGCATGCAACATCTTCATTTTCTCTCAATTATGAAGCCAGAGTAATGAATGTTTTTACTATAATTACGTTTTGCAACTGAATGCAATTCATCTCCAGGCAGGATTTATACTTTAAAGAACGTAATTTTATTATTTCTGTGTGTGTTGGGTTTTTTTCGGGGCTACATACACTTTTTTTTTATTTGACACAATAAATGCACAAAGGGAAAAAGTTAATTTAACTTGTATTGATAATGTGTAGCAGTTGTGTGGCTTGGTCTGAGTCTGAGTTTAATGTGAAGTCTCAAGCCAAAATTGAGGAAACCCCGATGACATCATCAGGGTAACCCCATGATGTCATCATGACGACTTCAGCAGGGTGATGTCGACCTTGGCTCGATGCGCTTGACACTTCAAAGCCTGCATCACGAAGTTGAGACTATAGATTGAAAGGCCACTGAGTTGCATTATGGGAAACGTAGTTTTGAGGCACTGCCGCTTCAATTTTGGCCAACTTTATGGAAGTGTAATGCTAAAGTGCCCCCTAAATATGCATGGCCATTTTAAAAGGGGCACTCTAGAGAATTTCATTTTCCATTTTCTTTTTGTGAAACACATTCCTAAATATTTCAATGAATATCAGAATCAGCTTTATTTGCCAAGTATGCGTACGCATACAAGGAATTTGACTTCAGTTTTCCGTCGCTCTCAGAGTACATATAACGAAAAAGACAAATAAAAAACAGAAAACAAGGACAGCAAAGATATATATGTATATATATATATATATATATATATATATATAAAATATATGTAAAAGAAGACAAATGTTCAAAGAAAAAGTGAGCCATGCTAGCAGCTCTGCCAGGCTATACAGGCAGTGCTTTGAGCTGAATGCTAACGCCAGCATTCTAGCAATTGAAATGCTCCTCAGCAGGTTCAATGTTTACCATTAAATCTGAATCTGAGTGTAAAGTGTTAACATGCTAACATACTGAGCGCTAAACACAAGGTACAGCTGAGGCTGATTGGAATGCCATTAGTTCCATAAATGGAATCAGTCCTCTACAAAGTGACAACATGGCATTAATTACAATCTTCACCTTTGATTGACAACATTACTGTATGCCAGAGAAATGACTTCACGTGACACCCATAATGGAAATGTCACAGAGGTTAAATGAGGCCTATTAATTGGATGACCCGCTTTAACCCCCCCCCGTTTCCTCCTGGTGCAGTTTCCCCTCCCCTCCACCAGAACCTGCTGTTATCTCACGTGATCTGATCAGCTCTGCGATCACGGTTAAAACAATATGGAAGCACCGCCGTGCACTGCATCTCTTCCCCCTCCGGCTCATTGGTATGCCACTCAGGGATCTGCCCATTCATAAAAAAAAAGGGCCGTCGAGGAGCAGGCCGAGCCTCCTCCAAGGGACAAATCCCTCTCCAAGGTCAGCGTTCACACCCGCCGCGGGGAAGAAGACACACCGACAGGAAAATCACACATGTGAGCGCTTCCACGTGCAACATGGACGGGTGGACAACGGCTAATGGCTAATCTGAATGAAGAATAAAAGGCAAACAAAGGGAAGCAATGTGTGTATCCATGTCTTGTTGTCAAGTACAAGGAGGATGAGCGGCTGGGGGACAAATCAAAGCTACCCACATGTGAGCCACCTCCACCCTGAGAGCCATCATAATCACTGCCGGTTGGCTGTGTATACACACACAAAACACTGGAACACAAAGAACACAGCTACGCCGATACATGACTGATGGATCTCTATAGATATTGATTTTTTCGCATAACATTTTGACCAGATGTTTGTAAAGATGTTCACTCTGCGAGGGATTTTCTGACATTACAGGCTAAACAATTATTAAATTACATAGAAAAAGTCTAAGAGCCCACAGCCATGCTAGCAGCAATGCGTCAATCTAATTGCTAACGTCGGCATGCTAACACACTGACAGTGACAACAACGCTAACATCATAGACTGTATATGTAAGTGGACGTGGTCATTGTGGCGTCTTCCCATTGGTTTGTGGACTGACGTTTTGAAGCCTCGAGCCCGGGGATTTGACGTTGCCATCTTGAATACGGCCGACGACATTTTCTCATAGACTTCTATACAATCAGACTTCTTTTTGCAACCAGAGGAGTCGCCCCCTGATGGCCATTAGAGAGAATGCAAGTTTATGACACTTCCACACTGGATTCACTCGTCAGAACAGGAAGTTGCCGCCTGGCTAACATGCAGCAGGTAATGTTTACCATCTTAGCTGTGTGATAGCATGCCAGCATTCTTTAACTGGCACTAAAACACAAAGTACGGTTGGTGCTGGTGGGAATGTCAGTAGCTTTACAGGCATTTAGTCATCAACCAAATGGAGATTTTGACCAGGTGATGGCGCAGGAGAAAAAGTCAGGGGAACACCAAAGTTCTAACAGTTCATCCAGAGGGTTACGCGTATGTCTGCACCAAATTTAGCGGCAAACCATTCAATGGTTGTTGAGATATTTCAGCCTATAAACCATGCTGCTGGCTAAAAACGGCGGATTTGTCGATGTGGCGGCAGTCCGACCTTTCCAAAAGGGATTTAACTTTTTGCACATTTTGGTGAGACTCCGTTAAAAGGACAGATTTTAATACGGAGCTCAAGCCTTCTTTCCAAACCAGAAGAGGAACATGACTTCACCAGGCTCCATCTGAGTTTAGATTTTGTTTCAGGGCCCCCCCACTGGGAACCTTGTTGTTACACATCACTAACTGCTGAATGGCGGAACTGTCTATGTTGTAGATAGGGAGGTGATAGATGAGGAGAGTGCAGCTTGGTCTACCCAAATCATTCATACAAAAAACACAGGTCTTTGGCCCAATCAAACAGGTTCAGACAGTGACATGATGTCTTCACTGCCCCATATCGCCCGCTCTCAGATGAAGGACGAGAAGACGCGGAGGGGCTCGGCGCAAAAATCGATAGGGATCAACCTCTCTGTGTTGCTGCCACCCGTCCCTCCGGCTCAAAGGGGGCTCAGATCAATGCAGATGTGTGCGGCTGACAAGGTTCTAAAGGAGAGGAGGTATGCTGTGGACGCTGTCCTCCTTTTTTACTCGCACACAACACTGGCTAAGATTAGACATTCAATTGGACCTGGAGGGGGGGGTCTGATTCCTTTGCAATTATTTTACAACATAGTATGAGAGATCTGTCTTTTAAGCGCAGACATAAGTGAAACTACCAGGGAGGAAATAAGGCTGCAGACACCTTTGCAGCTGCACTTTAATTAATGTTGTCAAACAGTTGACAGCGTGTGAAAAGAATGCGTAGATATTTTTGTGTCATGGCGCAATCATCTCAGGTGAGCAAGAAGATGCTCCTCAAACACCTCGTTTGTGGTGGGAAACCCTGACAAGCTAAGTGATGCATGTTCCATCCCAAACAGGGCCGGATTTAACCTCTAATGGGGCCCTAAGGGGTGGAAAGAAAAGGCTGATGGCCACTAATTGCCCCCAGTCTCTCACTCTATGAACATTGTATTAGTTCATTGATTGTATTAGTTCATTGATTCATGGAAGCACAAGACAAACTGAAAAAAACGATTTAGGATTTATTTTGTGGCCTTCGTACAAATAAACACAGCATTGACAAACAAAAAAAAGTGTCATTTATCCAATCATCACAAACTAGGTTTGGGCAATATGGCAAAAATCTTCTATCTCGATAAAAGTAATTTCATATCTCAATAACAATATTTATATCATGTTTTTCTGGTCATTCAATAAATTATAGTCTATATGAAATGACCACATGGTTTTGTATACTCTTGTGTGAATTAAGGGCTGCACGGTGGCGTAGTGGTTAGCACTGTCGCCTCACAGCAAGAGGGGCCCGGGTTCAATTCCCGGGCTGGACAACCTTCTGTGTGGAGTTTGCATGTTCTCCCCGCAGCTTCCTCCCACAGTCCAAAGACATGCAGCTTAGGTGCATTGAAGACTCTAAATTGCCCGTAGGTGTGGATGTGAGTGTGAATGGTTGTTTGTCTCTATATGTCAGCCCTGTGATAGACTGGAGACCTGTCCAGGGTGAACCCTGCCTTCAACCATTGACAGCTGAGATCGGCTCCAGCACCCCTGCGACCCTTAACTGGATGTGTGAATTAAATAATTGATGAAAAGTAATAGAGTATTTTCTCATTTAATTAGGTAATTCAAGTAATCAGATTTTCTTATCAATTGAGATGACGTAGTTGTGTCCTGAGATACTTCAAACAACATGGCAGCATTGTGAAACAATCGATTGATGGATCATTTGATTGGCAATCACTTAATAATTGTGATAATCAACTCACTTTTATTTAGCAACAATACCTAAAATTCACTGGTTCCAGCTTCTTAAAGCCCCGGGAAACTTAGATCAGTTTTCAATCGACATTAACCAAACAACAAACCAAGTGTTTTTCATTCTGATTCAAATGTTGCTAAATCCTGACTGGCGCATGGAAGCATGTGACTAACTCTTAAAAAGTGGTTGCCGAAACGGAAACACATGGTGGCACATTTTGCTGTTGTACTTTAAAAACGGATGCAACTGATGGCAACCAAAGCCCAAGAATTGGTTGCCAGTGTCTCAAAACGGTTGCCAGTGGCAACCTGATGATAGAGCCCCGTGTGACGTCGCCTTTTCCAACTTATCCATGCACACTTTAAACCATTGAGAAGAGCAACTATCTCCGGACAATTTCCACCGAACGACTAATAGATAGAGTAGAGATAGAGAAAACTATCTGCAGATTAATCGATAGTGAAAATGACAACAAAACTTTTTCGAATTTAAAGAAGGCTTTCTTAGTTGTTTTGCTTGTGCAACTCAGCCACTTTCATGTTGTTATTATTAATCATTATGCATGTATCAGCACATATAACACAGTCATGCCCAAAATCAACTAAATTAAAAAATATGAAAGGCTTTTGAGTTCATCTGCATTGAAATTGATACACCTGTGTGCTCAAATATGCGTCATGTGAATAGGTGACCATAAGAGTCAAGCTACTCTACATGGCTAACAGCTGCTGTACTCTTAACATGCTTTCTGAGAAGGTTTGTTTCTGCAAGTCTGACATTTTTGGTTCACACAAAACAAAGGGGTAAAAAAAAATGCTGCTTTCAAGTCAGCTTTGGCGCCTCGGCCCAGGTTTTAAATGTTTGGGAGGCCCGGCCCCGCTGTCAAGATGAACGGGTGGGTTTCCCAAACAGTCAGATGATGGAGAAACCCACCGCGAGGAACACCGTGTGATGTTTCACCTCGGGCTAGAGGAATCAAAGCACCACCTGCGGACGGCACAAACATAAACACCACCCTCCGTGTCAAGTATCATCACTTGAAGTGTCAGGGAACCCTTTCCTCTGGTTCTCAGTAGCCAAACGCAGAAATAAGACGTCTTCTTGTTTATGTTTTTCCATGTGCCCGCTCAGTGTGTGCTACAATCTCACTGTATTTAGACAGATTACAGAAAACATCTGTCTGAGCCAGCAAACAGCATGTGACCGCCACGCTCCTTTTGTATAAAAGGCAGGTAGCCATTAACTCCACGAGAGCTCGACATCACCGCTTTCGAAGGTTGGCGCCGCTCGTTCTTGCGACGCTGGACCGCCAGCACATAGACGAAAACCCTATAATCAAGACGGTGATGGAGAAGGGGTCATTGCTGAAGAAATTAGTCGCCGTGGCTAAATGACTGTTTTCTCTCTCAAGTGTCAAGAGGTGAATGTCACACACGGAGGCTCCACCGCTCGCTGATACTTGCTGGAAAAAAGTCCGGCGTGGTTTGTCTATCTCTCAGCGGCGGCCATTGCCTTTTCTTTTTCTCATGTTTGGCATGATTTTATATTCCATAGCCGGCAACAGATAAACCCTGAAGTAGCTTGGGTCAAGCTTTACCAACTCGACATAAGTAAAGGACCTTGGTATGAGTTTTTGGAGCTTCCGGCAACGATGATTCATGGGAAATATCAGAACTGGGGCTGCGACTGGTTATTGTCCTTGTATGTTGTTGATTCATATGACAATTATCTCATCCGTTAATCATCCAATTTTTTTCCCCGGAACACAAGGTCATCATTTCTAACATTGTGTTTTGTTACATGTCCAAGATCCTACTATAACAGGTTTACAGCCCTATTTGACAAAAAGGGAAGCTGAGAATCAATATAGTTGTCGATCACTTGTGTGTAAATCGACTAACCGATTTGTATTCCATCCCGAACAGAATAAATCCAAACATGTGGACAAAAAACTCATCTGCTCTACAACTGTAACACCTGATTTCATATTTGAGAATGAGACACATTTGAGTGCTCCTTTGTGTGCACAAAGAGAGTGTGTGTGTGAGTGTTTACATAAATCAGAATGTGCTTTCTGAAAACGCATAAATGCTGGAATTATGTTGTCCTACTATAGAAAAAAGGCTGTGTTGTCTTTGCCGGGTTTAAGACATCCAACAGAGAGAATATAAAAGAAAGAGAATCAATGTTTGATGACTACATAACACACACACACACACACACACACACACACACACACACACACACACACACACACACACACACACTCTCTCTCTTCTGTGCTCTTCCTCCTCTAAATTTAAGATAGCCTTATAATCTAGGCCCAGTGGCTCCGTCTACACTGCACCGGGTTTGTATAAGCAGGCAGATGGCCTTTATCAGATTCGCGTTTTTGACGCCTATGTGCGCGTGTGTCTCTGCCACCGGTTGGGTTGAATGGGAGGCCATCTGGGATTGGCCGGGTTCTTCTGTGAATGGGAGCCCGGGGATGGGAGGGGTGGGAGCAGCCATTCAGCACCGCGGACAGCTCCGGAGAGCGCTGTAATGCAGCCAACCCCTCCACGTCTCCCTGACCCCCGCTCAGCTGTGTGTGTGTGTGTGTGTGTGTGTGTGTGTTAAGAACTGGCAAATAGTACCCAGTGATCAAACAGTGAACCCCCCCCCCCACCCTCTAACCCCCTCGGGCTCCGGCACGAGGCCTGTACGCTCGCAGGGGCCTGGTAATGAGCAAAGAAAGCCTTCCGCCACATTACGCAGGGAAACCACCTCTTGACTTTAATGAAACGCTCTCGATATGGAGTGGGGGCGGCCATGATGAACACCTGGTGGACTGCGACACACACACACACACACACACACACACACACACACTGGCTGCCCCGGAGTTGTTTGCACAGGCCGACAAACAGTTTCCTTCCTGCTCATTAAATGGTCATAAACGCTCTAACGAAAAAGACAGGAGCAGGGCCTCCATCTCCATCTGCACATTAGCATCGGGGCCTAAACACAACGAGGAGATGAATGAACATGAGGCCCGGAGCCGGGAGTCTCCTTGAATCTGTCATCCATCTCCATGGTGACAGGAGGAGGAGGAGGATGGAGGAGGAGGAGGAGGACCAAAACTGGCATCTATCCGGGCCCCAAAAATCAACAGATGGCCACCAGATCAAACCCCAACCACCTCCCACCTCCCAGTCCTCCTCCTCTCCTCCTCCATCCTCCTCCTCCCCATCCCCCCTTTCTCTGCAGCCTACCTTGCACTGCTCCATGCACGTCCTCACAGAGTATGCCCCCGGCTCGTATTTCTGGGTGAGGAGCTCGAAGTCCTCGTACTTCTCCTGGGCATGCTGGTCGTACCGCTGGTACGCCTGGACGCACAGGCTGCACCTGGCCGTGTCTCCATCCCCGAGCACGTCCAGGCTGCAGTTCAAATTGTCCGGACTTGTGGAGCCATAGAGCAAGTCCAGCAGGGAGTAGGAGTTACAAAAGGAGAGGTACAAATCGCTCATATTTACAGCAGGCGTCCCCTCTTTGTCTGAAAGGCCCCCACACAAGAGGTCTGCGTCCGCGAAAGTGAAGCAGTTCCTAGACAAACTATCCCTGTGGCAAGTTTCCAAACGCCACACATGTTGGGTAGAGTTCCCTATAAAAATACCCTCTGGTTTGGCTCTGATGCTGCGTTGTGCCGACGACAGGAGGTGTGAGGATGCAAACTTGACCCTGGTCCTGGCCAGCTTGGCCTCGGCGCAGAACCACAGGTGATCAGAGAGGAGGATGGTGAGGAAGAGGAGGGATGCCAAGGACAGTCTCCATCTCTGCGCCCTCTCGGAGTCGGTGAAAGGCTTCTGGTTGTCTCTCGGGGGCTCAAGCCAGATCTGGAAACCCTCATCATCTTCTTGCTGCCAACACGTCCCAGCACCCCTGGTCATATTTTGGGAACCGGCCGACTCCACCGTGTTGGCTCCTCTGCCGCAACAGTCATTGACGTGGGGATGATGCTCCGTGCGTAATTTTCCAATGGGAGATGCGTGAGTCCTGCTGTGCCTTTGAGCTCAGCGGTGATTCCCATTAAAATGTGACTGGGAAGGATGGGAAATCAGACACTGGCGACCCCATCCTCCATGGCTGTGTCCTCCTCTCCTCTCCTCTCCTCTCCTCTCCTCTCCTGTGCGCCTTCAGGTTCCTCTCCTCTCCTCCTCTCCTCTCCTCTCCTCAATTGCGTCTCTCACTCACCGACAGCGTTTCTTTTTCCTTTTCACGTTTTGCCCGGCCCTGGTCGTGCAGGGACAAGGCCTCTGTCCTCCCCCAGCATGGTGAAGCTGTCTGGCTTTGTGTCGGAGGATGGATGGGCCTGCAGCCCTGGTGGTGGACCTCTTTTCTGCTTCAAGCCCTCACCGTCTTCATCTCTCTGCCGTCAAGTTGCCGCCATGTTCGCCAGGAGATGTGTGTGTGTGTGTGTGTGTGTGTGTGTGTGTGTGTGTGTTTGCAGGAAGCTGAGTTAAGTCAGCATTTCCGTTCACATCCCTCAGAATAAAGGTCGTGTTTATTCAGGAGCACCAGTGACTCCATGTGTCCCATCCAGTCTGTTGCAATTACTGTTTTTGTAGTAATTTGCTTCTGCACTATACTTTTGCTTTAAGATGCTTGTTTAAGAAAGGAGATGCACTTATGACTTCTGGTGACTAGTAGTTCTCTTGAATACCTATGTTGAAGACACTTATTGTATTCATATTAGTTTGTTGCACTTATTGTATTCATATTAGTCTGTTGCACTTATTGTATTCATATTAGTTTGTTGCACTTATTGTATTCGTATTAGTCTGTTGCACTTATTGTATTGGTATTAGTTTGTTGCACTTATTGTATTGGTATTAGTTTGTTGCACTTATTGTATTGGTATTAGTTTGTTTCTGTACTTTTGCTCTGGTTTATGCTTTAAGATGCTTGTTTAAGAAAGGAGATGCACTTATGACTTCTGGTGACTAGTAGTTCTCTTGAATACCTATGTTGAATACACTTCTTGTAAGTCTCTTTGGATAAAAGCGTCTGCTAAATGACTGTAATGTAGTGTAATGTAATGTAATGTAATATGAGGAAGTCAATTTTCACAATACATAATACAAAAAAAGACAAATGAAATCATCATCTCTTTTAACATATTTAACACTAAGAGTGTAAAATTCTTATTATCACCACTTTATAAGTTACTATTAAATAAATACAGCTCTGCTAAATGACTGTAATGTAATGTAATGTAAATCCAACACAAGCAACACACCTTTCTGACCTCTGGAGGTTATCATTTGGTATCAAAAGGATGAAGGAGGTTTCAACTATTTCTTTGTTGAATCAATGCATCAGAAGTCATGGAGCCCATACAGAGGTCCAGCCTTCAGTCTGGACTTATATCTGTGTTGTGCATCCCTTCAATGTGCACAAAGGCATAAAACATGTTGAGGAGTACATACATCATTCAGACACCTTGAAACATACACTTTTTGAAATACGTTCCTGAGAACCCTAGTATCCTCCATCTGTGTGAACATCACAATAAAAAAATACAAAATACACCGTGCAATGTATAGCTGTAATAGTTTTTCTGTCTGTACATATAATATTTCAGTTATTGTGGATTTTTTTTATTGCTTATTTATAATACTTGTTTTTATTTTATTTCATCTTGTGTTTATTTTACTATGTCTCTTGTTTTCTATGCTGTTGTAATCCTGTAAATGTCCCCGCTGCGGGACTAATAAAGGATTTTCTTATTTTATCTTATCTTATCTTATAAACAAGGCTGTCATGTCGTATGTAGGTCATGAGGTCATTATTAAGGCAGCTCCTAAGAACCCAGACTCTCAACGTCATGGCCTCATTACAACAAGGTATAACAGAATATGATGAAATACACCCTCTTATGACCCTTCAGATCTTCAGACCCAGAACACAGGTGTATAAACCACTCAGCTATGCTACTCCAACATCCAGCTTCCTTATTTAATTACATTTATTTTGATTTATTTGATTTGATTTTGACCAAAAAAAGGGGTTCTTGTGCATTTACAAATGTATGCTGTTCAGCACAATAAAGCATTGGTTATATCATATACATTTGTAAAGAAAAATAAAGAAATTGTTACATATGTTGATTTAATTTGAAGGTCCAATGGCTCAACGTCCGGTTTTGTGCTGTGTGATTTTGCTACCTTGACAAATATTTCAGTCTGTGACGTTATGCGCAGTCGCCGCATCCCTCGGCAGTAAAGGTGTGTCAAGTCAGAGAGAGCCAGCTGACAGGACACCAGGTGTGTTGTGATTATGACTTCACAATGAAAGCCTATGATGTCAGCCATCAAAATAAATTATATCTCCACTATTTCAGTGTGGAGCACAAAATAATACAGAAAAAACAAGCAGTAAAAATAAAAGCATGCAGCTCTACTGGTGATAGGGAGCAATAAAACAGGCTGCTGAGGATCATTTGTGGCAACTGTGATGATTTTATTTTGAAATTCTCCACTAACAGCCTTATTATGGGCTATACTGTAGTTGTCTTGACACTGTACCAGTCAGACAGGTTGGTACTCACCTGGTTTCAGCTCCAGGCATCAAAAGAAAGGAGCCTGTTTTCCTCTTTTAAGTCGTTTGCATGTTTTATCCCACTTAAAATTCAAGTGTGCTTTATAATTATTTAATTATTATGAATTAAATGAAGCAAAGTCTGCCGTTGCGTTTGAAGGATCAGTGGATTGATCTGTGGAAGTGCTAAAACCATTTGCTAAAACATACTAAAAATAAAAGTACGTTCCTTTGTTAAATCGGTGTTATATCTAAGCTGTTTTTGCACCTTTTCTAATGAAAACATTAATAATCTGCAGTTCATATGCTGATTTACAGGGAAGGTAGAGTAATTGTATTCACAGAGGAACTATTTTTTAGTTTGGTTCCCAACCTGGGGGTCGGGACTCCCCACAAGGGGCCACAAGATGAACCTGAAGGGTTGCGAGGTAAATTGCGGATAGAAAACTTGACGAATGGAACACAAAATCCCATTTATTTATTCAGACCTTTCCTTACAGATGATTTCACCTCTTTCGGATTGGAAATACTCGTACACTGCCCGGAGTTAAACGAGAATATTGATACCACTCTTTTCCTTCGCTTATCTTAGCTTAGCATAGCATGAGCTAAAGACTGGAAGCTGGGGGAAACAGTTAGCTTGGCCCAGGCTGAAGGTAACACCTACGGGAACCTCCAAATCTCCCTCATCCAAATCTTTTATTGATCATACCTGCTTCCACTTTGTCCAATCAGTTACATGTTAGGACCTTTCGACTATTACCCCTTCACCTGAGCTCAATGTCGGGTGAATATATAACAATATTTACGAATTTTGCGACCGATTATGTAGGAGGCCCAAGATGGAGCTTGATTCTCTGTTGCTTTGATTTAACTTCTCCGTTGAGGGTGGGCGGCGGGGCTAATTGCCGAGACAAACCTCCCCCCTGCAGACACGGAGGCCTCTGTTTCGGTCTCTACAGGAGCTCATTTATTTCAGCCGATTGCATGCAGCTGCCGTTTCTCTGTGTGTGTGTGTGTGTGTGTGTGTGTGTGTGTGTGTGTGTGTGTGTGTGTGTGTGTGTCGCTCGTGTCCCGCTCGTGTCCAACTTGGCTCTGCCGGACACCGTCTCTCCAAAAAGCATCCCAATTAGGGCATTTATCCCATTAGGGCACGGTATTTCTGCCACGCTAGCTTTCAGCGGCTATTTGCTGTTTTGTTTTTTGTTTTTTTTACCATCTCTGTATCATCAAGGATGATAATCTGCTCCTGGCGAGGACCGAGCAGTTAAGACTTTTCAAGACCAACAGTTGTCCTGCAAAGCATCCTGCACACAAATCCACACTGGAATGAGCGCGAGTTGAGTTTCTCTAATGAAGGCCTGTCAGTCCAACGCTCACGCCGCATCACCTGGAAATAGTCCAGAGTGGGCGACGGGTTACAAGAGGTCTTACTGAGGCACAATATCCTCATTTTGAATCATATGCTCTCAACTATTTGATGCTTTTGTGTTGTTGTTTTTTCACGAACTCTTAGCCGAAGCCAAGAATGTCTCAAAGGTAGACTTTTAATTAATTTGTCAAACAGAACGACGAACCCTGCAGGGAGCTCTGCAACGTTCCAACGAGAGGCGTTCTGTGGTTTGTGTGATTGAGAACAGGTACCTCGTCGCTTTTTACCTTGGAAATGTATTCATGCGGCATTTACGCACAACAATGCCCAGGACACCACAGGCAGCTACCTGCCCCCTAGAGGCCACGGTAATGAAGGTTATAACATATCAATGGGTCCCAAGGTGTATCAGTGACATTTTTGAAGACGGAAGAAACACGGCCACATCTTTGTTTGGAGGGCCTTGAGCTGAACCGGTTTTAACGTACCCCGTGGTGTCTCTCTCTCTCTCTCTCTCTCAGTTGACTGAGTGCACGCCGACGAGCAGAGGCAAAGGCCATTGCTTCACACAGAAGTCATGTTTTACGTTAATTACTTTTTTTTTTAAAAACAAGACCCCAGTCAGGTTTTAAACCAATTCAAGGCATTTTATTAGAGTTGTGTTTCACACATGATTGGACAGAAATAAAAGCAAAAAGGGACAGATGACAAAAAGAACGCAAAAACGTTCAAGGCTCGGCACAATAATTCCCCCTTTTTCCTCCAATAATTTTACACACAAAGTCTTCTATGAAAGAAGATAATCAGTAGCATTATGGGAAATGTGTAACAAAAGGTACTAAAAGTCAGGATATCTCGACCTCTGCTGTTTCGAATCCCAGGATTCAAGTCCTTCAATTATATGTAAGTGCGACACTAAATTACTATTAGGGTGAATTTATATCAGTCCATTGTGGATTCTTTTTATTTTATGATTTCATATCCAAAGGCAGAACAGTTAAGAGCATGAAAGCAGCTTCATTTTTTAAACAGTACCTTTATATTCCCACAAATTCAACATGGCTTTTAAAATGAAACCCACAGTCGAAAACCTGGTTCCATAAAATGTGTTAACAACTTCTCGGCTAAAAGTTGAAAGGGGGAGGGGGGAGGGGGCGATATCTGAAGATTAATCAGCGTCCGTATTTCTATACTTCACAATTCAATTCCAACTTTCAAAATTTTTAAAACAAATCATTGCCTTCTGACTTTCCCAGTGGCGTATTCATTTCAAACTAATAACAAGCAGCCTGAATCACTCATTAAGAACACCAAAATTAAAAACTCATAAAGTTTGCATAAACCCCCTGAGAAGTAACACCACCTACAGCAAAGTGTTGTTTAAAACAGTGATTGTATCTAAGACATGTTTATTTTAAATTTATTAAAATTCTAACAAGGATTCCTCTCCTTAAATCCTGTGTGTCACCAGAAGACATTTAAACTAAGTAGTCATCGTCATTCATCAGATACCCTGCTTCGATTGAATCCGTCACCCATGAGTCTCGTACAATCTTAAATTTCTTCTTGAAGGAGCGTCTCAGAGACCTTAAGCCCAGAAGTCTGCTCTCCTCTGTGATAACGACATGAGAGACTCCTTCCTCTAACTTCTGAGCCACCGTTCCTCCATGGAAGCGAAACTCCAGAGCCCTGATGTCCAAACAGCTGGCAGCTATGGTGGTTTCAGGCTCCCCTATGTCAGCGTAGCGGTCCACGTAGACCTGGAAGGGTCTGAACATGCTGGTGGGAAGGTCCTCCCAGCCGTACCGCTGCTCCACCTGGCCGACGTCCGCCGCCGCAGGCTCGTCCGCGCCGCTCATCCGCCCGAACACCTCCCTCAGCTGCTGCTCGTCCGTGTCCGCGAAGTAGCTGTCGCCGTAGCCGTCGTACTCCTTGGCGAAGTGCTCCCTGGTGGAGGGCGACATGTGGATCATGTGGCGAGGTTGCCATGGGACCACCTGCTTCTGGCGCAGGCACTCCAGCAGCCAGGAGGCCCACACCACGTCGTGCCGGTCCGACGTGACCAGGTTCTTCACGCGCACGTTCTCCGCGCCGGCAATCACGCAGTAGGTGTCCGGTCCGGGGTTTTGAACCACAACACCTCCACAACTATGAAGACACCAGAACTCAGTTCATTCATTTTGTGTTTGGTTTTGTTAAATGCCCTGAAGAAGACCTACATTTGTCAAAACATATCGTCTCTTAATGATATTGCAATAATAGTAAATGCTTCGTAATATTTCCTTCCTCAGCATTTTAAGATTTTGGAGTTCCTTGATAGCCTTCTTGTTTATCCATATCATTTAGCATACTTTAAAGTGTAACCATGTGACTTTTGAAAAAGAAAATGAACACTATAGTCCTCCAATAAATTGAAAGTTTAACTCATAAATAATAACATGCACCATTGCTCATTTCAATACACTCAGGGCTTTTGCATCTACAGCCTTATTTGGTCTGGTATGACCAGTAGCATATCTGGCTGATGTTAGCTAACTTAGATAGAACTTACAACTTATTACTTTTTATTATGACTGAGCATTCACGTTACCTGGCCACGCCCTTTTCCAGCTCAGCCTTGGGGCTATCCTGTGTGCCATTCAGGATACAGAACTCCACATCCTCGAACATATCCGTCTCCTTGGCGACCCCGGAGAGGTCTTGGGGCTTGAAGTGGTCTACGATCCCGACCACCTTCTTGGGCTTGGCCGCCATCTTGCGCTTCTTCTTCTGCGGTTCGTTGCCGTCGATGTGAAGGTGCCGCGAGGCGAGCTTCCCGGACGCCTTGCCGCGGAACTGCTCCAGCTCTGCCAGGGTCATGCACTGGTGCCACTCCTTGTCGTCGCGGATCTTCTCGATCCTGGGGAAGCGCAGGGTGCAGTTGGTTTTGTACATGTCGCTGCCGACTATCTCGGCCGCCCTGACCTGGATGATGACCGAGTTGCAGGGCTCGATGTAGACCTCCGGTTTCTCGGTTCCACACAGGATGGACGCCGGCGGGTCATTCTTCCGATAGATGTTCCAGTGCTTGGCCAGCTTTAGACCAAGTTCATACAACTCCTTCATGGTGTAGCCGGAGCCGATGCGGCAGAGGGTGTGGAAAACTGAGGGTTTCTCGCCGGGCTTTGGAGCTTCGGCGACGGCGCATAAGAAATGTGACATCATACCGCCCCGTCTCCCTTTCCCCCAGTAGCCGCCGACAATCAGCAGGTCGAGCTCATCCATCAAGCCGTCCACGTATTCAGGCTTTATTTTTAGCCATCCCTCCCCCCGCTTGTCAGGTTTGTAGATGGACATTGGATCCTTCACCATGATCCCCTCCTCCCTGCCGTCAATGGCGTCATTCAGGGAGTTCACCACCTCCTGCATGGTCCTGCCATCGGCCTTTGGCACCAGGTGCATCCGTCCCTTGACTGGCGTGAAAACTGTCTGAAGGGTCTCGTAGCGCTTCTTCAGCGGTTCCCGGCCGAGCTTCTGGTCATTGACCAGCAGCACGTCGAACACGCAGAAGCACGTCTGCAGCTCCGAGTCGTCCATGAGCCTCTTGATGTCGAATTTGCTCCCTTTCTGCATGAAGGCCTCCGTGGTCGGGTTGTACGCCATCATCTCACCGTCGAGGATGCAGTTCACGACGTGGCCTTTGAAAACGTTGTGGATGTAAGGCGTCAGGGAGCCTTGCAGCGGGGATCCTCCAAACTGATTGGTGTACTCAAACGCGTTTCGGCTGAAGTACTTGTACACATCGCCGTCTTTGTGCAGCTGTATGCGCTCCCCGTCCAGCTTGGTCTGGATGAAAAAAGGGGCGTTTCCCATCTGTTTCTCCACATTGCGGATGTTCGCAATAGCCGCCAACATGGGCTTGAAAGCGGAGAAGAGTCCGATGGAGACTTCGCTTAAAGACACGGAGTGGCTGTGGAGCTGCTGGCACACCTTGTTCAAGTCCGTGTTGACGTTGTAGAGCTCGGTGGCATCCGGGTGGAAGACTTGGAGGACAGTTTCTTTGCTGATCCCGAGCTTCATGTCCTTCAGGATCATCCTGATGAGCCATTTTTGCTCGAGTGCCGAGCTCTGGGTGATGACGTGCAGCAGGCTCTTTTTCACCAGGTCCTTCTGGTTGCCCGCGTTGTTGATGGCCACCGAGTCCAGGAAGTCGTTGACTTCTTTTATGCTGAGGTTTCCTTTGTCGTCGCATCGTTTCTTCAGCACAAAGTACGCCATACCGGCAAAGTCACCAGCTTCTCCCTGGGATGTGGTCGGAGCGCGGTAGTTCAACAGTTTATTGGCTTCGGGGCCATTCTTCGGGAGGCCCAGCACGTCGATGTAGAGTTTAGCTAACATGCTCTCTTTGATGCCGTACGCCATTCGCTCCCGTTCAAAGGAAGGGACTATGAGGCGCATGGCTGAGTAGAAAGAGTCGGTTGTTTTGGGGTTGTCTTTGTGGAGGGCACAGTGAAACTTCCTCCAGGACTCAATGAAATCCCCAAGGATCTTGGATTTATCTGGGCGGAGTTTGGACTTCTGGATTTTCTCTAAAGTGGTACAAAGGTGAAGGAAAGGAACCTGATCAGCAACAAAGGGCTGACCTGCAGCACCGCTGTTGGAAGTTCCCGCCATGGTGAAATCTGAAACAAAATATTAAAAAAAATAATTTAAAAACAATCAGCCAAGTTGTGGCATTTACCAATTAAATTGCAGATTGTAAACAGGTCATTCTTTCCAATAAATGAATGAATTGATCGATATAAAAATGATCAGGATCTTTTTGATAATAGATTCATCGCAAACGGGTATTTTTCACTATTTTCATACATTATATAGACTAAATGATCGATCTCCTAGTTGATAAAATAATCAGTAGCTTAATCGATAATGAAAATAATATTTAGTTGCAGCTCTAACGGGCCACTTTGAATATCAGCAATCGGCCACTTCAATGTGAAAATATCATTATTATTTTTGTAATATGTGCCCTTTCGATTGGGCTGATTTTAATAGCATCCATGAAACAGCCTTTTGATTATGAATACAGGCTATGACATAGTTTAATGTGATCAGATTACCAATGAATGATTTGCATTGGTCAACGCTAAATATAGATAGTTTGTGTGGTCCATCTTAAATGCGGTTGATACATTATAAATCTTGCTATTCCACTGACTGCTTAGTTGCAGAATATTGATCCACAGAAGTCAAACTTTAACATCATTATCTTTTAATCTGACAGGCAGCAGGCAGATATAAACAAACAGGAATAACAACTACATTTAAACCTGGAGTTTACTTTAAGATGGTGCAAAGTATTACATCCAATACTATGTTATACGAAGTATAGCATCTAGTTGTGGTTAATAGCTACTAATAAAAGTTTTATTCATTCAAGCAAAAAGCTTCTGTCAGCTCTGGTACATTTATTTTCAAAATAAAAGCATCTGCTGTTATGTGACTCTGTTGTACAGGCTAGCCTGTCCATAAAAGAAACGGGCTTTTGCCAACAACTTAGCCAATATTTAAGAGTACATTTGAGTTTGAATGTTTCAGTTTACACACATCAAAACGCGAAAGAATTGACGTTTCACATTCGTCGCGCTTTTATTTTGAAAACAGACCAAGGTGTTGTTCTCCAGCTTTGTTTTGTTTTTTAAATAAATACATTATTAATCAATTAAAAATAAAACAATACATGCTGACAAAATAAACAAAAAATGTAACAGATTTTAGTGTTACCTTGCTGTTTTTATCCTCCAGAGAACAGGTGGATAAGCAGGCTTCTCTCCGAGAGCTACATGTTGGACACTTCCGCGTTGACAAAGTAAGGTCCACCAAGGAATACGTTCCCCCTGGAAACAAGAGCGGAACCTTTGTTCCTCTACATTATTTATTTGTGAAGCTCAAATTTGACACTTTGAAGGCGTCACTTTTTTGTATATTTAATCTGAAATACCTTATTGTTTACGTATTATTATTATTAATTAGTTGAATTTTCTGTAAATTGTTCTATATCAATTGGGCTGTATTTCTAATGTTTTTTTCTTGTAGCTATAATAATTATAATAGTTTTTCTGTCTGTACATATACTATTTCAGTTAATGTGGATTTTTTTTTACTGTTTTTTATTGCTTATTTACAGTACCAGTCAAAAGTTTGGACACACCTTCTCATTCAATGGTTTTTCTTTATTTTTTTTATTTTTTTCTACATTGTAGATTAATATTGAAGACATCCAAACTATGAAGGAACACATATGGAATTATGTGGTAAACAAACAAATGCTCAACAAACCAGAATATGTTTTATATTTTAGATTCTTCAAAGTAGTTGAATGAGAAGGTGTGTCCAAACTTTTGACTGGTACTGTATAATACTTGTTTTTTATTTCATTTTATTTTATCTTGTTTTTCTTTTACTATGTCTCTTGTTTGCACTATACCCTATGCTGCTGTAATCCTGTACATTTCCCCGCTGCGGGACTAATAAAGGATTATTTTATCTTATCTTATCTTATCTTATCTTGTATGATGTATGTATGATGAACAGAATGCTAAATCAACCTGTGAATTCCCTGCAGATATACCATTGTTGCTCCTCCTTTTCCCCAGCAGAGGGCGACACTGAGATGCTGCATTGCTGACAAGGTGCAGCCAGTGAAGGTTGTTTACCTCCATGGGTCTGGTCTGGAGCCAGTGAGCCAGTAGTAAGCTGGTAGTAAAAGATAGGAATGTGTACTTGTTGACAACAGGAAGGCGTGTCCCTTCACTACAATGATAATGTGGACATATTTGGATCAGAGTCCTAGTACTATTAAAGCTTCAAACCTCCCTGGTTGGTCATTTATGCAGTAAACTTACCTTGACAATAATCAGTTATTATGATGATAAGCAAAAATGGGCCTGTCATCTTATTGCAATAAACAAATACTGTATGATAAGAATAATTATATTCCGTCTTCTTATTTGAGGGAGTAAACAGTCCTGGTTTTGGATCTTGGTCCAACAAAAACTCATTAATGGGCACAAACCAGCTGTTTATTGTGGACAAAATATGTGCATATATTTTGAATTAGTATGATCTACAAACACTGACATGTTTGGCCTTGACATAACAGCTGTTCTATTGTGCTGACATGTCATGGATTTGGTCATTTAAGGCTGCACAGATGGATTTGTTGCCTGTTTGTGCTGGGATAACAGCTTCACAACTTTTAACCTCATGCTTTGTTTCCATTATACACTTGTTTTGACATCACCGCGTTAGGAGGCAGCTGGTGTTATTCCAAAAGTAAATGCCATTACTTGAAAAGCAATGCAAAATCGTGCCAGTGATGTTTTCTTACCAAAAGAAAGTATCTGAGGCTGGTACCGAGGTGGATTCCACAAATACCGATGTTGTTGTTTTTTTAATGAAAGTTATATGGTTAAATCATTTATTTGAATTGAAGCAACACAGTGATTCTCTCTTCCAGGCCATGAGGTGTGGTGCTCAATCAATGACCCTAACCTTTGACCTTTGTGTAGGCACGTGTGTGTGTGCGTGGGAGGGCGGGTAGTTTTTTTTTTACAAGGATCAATAAAGCATGCCACTGGTAATTTATTCAAAATGCTCAAATGGACGATGCACAAACAAGATAGGAAAATATGTCTTTTGAAAACAAAAGGCCTCAAAGAACAAGAAAATATCAAGAACACAACTACATTTGTTCACAAAAGGTATAAATGACCAACAGAAAAGCATCTATAAAGGTGATCATTCATTCAACAGTTACAAAACTAGCATCACATTACTAGTTAGTAAATGCATCTTTATATAATCTTTTGTATAAAGGTGTCTTTATAGGAAGAAAGGGGGGAGGAACTTTATGATTATATTCTTTATTTACATAAATAAAGAATGTAATCTAATATTCTTTAGAAATACTAAATATTCTTTATTTTCATCAAGAATATAATGATGGTCATCATGATGACTTCACCACAGGTAATGATGAGGTCAGATTTAACACTATGTATATGAACATACTAGTTTATACATCTGAGAAACAAAATGAGATGGTAACACTTTACTTTAAAGTGGCAGTTTACTCCAAAAATTTTAAAATACATATTTTTCCTCTTACCTGTAGTGCTATTTATCTATCCAGATCATTTTGGTGTAAGTTGTCATGACGTCTCATGATTGTGTTTTGGATTTTTGGGGTGAACTGACCCTTTATTTGGTATATAACACACTATTATGTAGTTATTTTGAGGCTTTGGAAAACAAAAGATTGAATTTTTTTAAATTATATTTAAACATACATCTAGGATCATTCAGCCACAGGGATGCCCGGTAAGAGTACAACACCTCCTTCATTTATATCTGAAAATAAAGTCAGAGTCCTCGCTTTAACAACAACCCAAATTTGGTGTTGCTCATTGCTTCCTGCCACCAACAGGGGGCGACCTGCATCTGTTGCAAAGCCAGCTGAACAGCACTGATCCCTGAGTCACACACCAGCCGGGGTTGTTTACCTGTCTGCTGCTGCTGCAGTGGAGGATCCTGGGATATGTGTGTGTGTGGGGAGGGAGGGAGGGAGTGAGGGAGTGAGGAGGTTCATTTGGAGCTACTATGTGCTCCAGCAGTGAACCCGCTGTGTTGTGCAGTGCTGTGGAGAGGAAAGCTGGGCTGACTGGGAGCTAATGCTGTATTAGTGCAGCATGTGCATGCACCTGTGCCTGTGTGGGAGAGGGGGATGCCGTGCAAGAGGCAGCATAAAGCCCCCCAACACACACACACACACACTCACACACACTGCAGTAACCCTCCCATCATGCTGTCGTGCAGCGGGCAGCGGGTTACATAAGCCCTGCTGGATGTGCTGCTGCACTGCAACTAGCAAGCGACCCACAAGACAGTAAACAAGTGACGTCACTGCTTCCGTGGCATGCATCAGCTCGCACTGGGCCTAGGAGCGAAGAGGAGGAGGAAGGGTAGGGGGGGGGTTTGTAGTGAGCTTTTGGGACGGAAGCACAGAGGGAGAGAGAGAGAGAGAGAATTGGCCAGAGTAACCGGGCTAAAATCCCCCCCTCCCCTCCATCGACATGGCCGATGATTAAGCGGTGCGTCAGCCTCCTCATTCAGAGTGACTCGTTCGTGATGTTTCGCTGCCGAGACGGTCGTAAACACTTCCTGTCCCCATGCTGGTTGCTGACAGATTGGGGGATGTGTTTGCCAAAAGGCTTCCCATTGATCATTCACGCTGGTTGTATAACGTTTCATGAAGGGGATGTGGTGAATCCGATGGCGATTCGGTGAAAACAGATGTTTAAAGTGTTCTTTTGCATGGCAGCTGGATTATCGCAAGGTCACGAGATCACGCAGGAAAGGCCCGGGTCACGTATCACAATAAAATCCATTTTGTCAGGCTCCAAGTAATTTGGTTGCGGCCGGACCAATCTGTGAGGAGCTACTGGCAATTAGGGGTGTGGCTTAGGAGTGTGTGACACGACGAGGAGAGGCGTTCTGAACAACAATGGCGGCTCGTAAATACTGTAGGTTAGCGTAGCTGTAATAGCATCAGTTCTATCAGAATTCTGCATGGAAATTATGTTTTCGCTCTTCTCCTGACTGGCTTCCGAAAGAGTTTGATTGACAGATAGTTTGTCCAATCAACTGTCAAGTATTATTTTGAAAGTGTCTGCCCTTTACCAAATAGTTTCCAATGACGGCCTCTCAGATGGTTCTGTGTAACAAACCTTTTTTTGTTTATTACCTTATTATCTTATATCTACTAAATTCAGTTTATAATACAGTAAAATGAGGTACAGCATGTATATTTGGTATCAGCACACTAGCTGCAGATGGGGGCCCCAGGGCTAAAACTGGCATACGCTAGCAATCACAAATACAGCGTACGTGTGAGAGTGCGTCTTCAGTACAGTATGTACCCATTCGTTCGGTGCCTAATGTGTGTTCCCGGCAGCTGACTTATAAACAGAGTGAGAAAAAGAACACCTCTACACAGTTGCCAAAGCCACTTCTGATGCGCCGGCACCTAGAGGCGTGATCAAACTCCTCACCACATAATCCTACACAAATGTCAAGGGAGGACAGGGAGATCCCGTTCAATGTAATTGCGTAACACAGGCAGGGTGGGCCAGACTGCTGCACTCAGTGACCTTTCGCCAAACTGACTGGATCAGCTTCACACATCGCTGCCATTCCACACTGCGATCTGCCCTCTTACCTGTTCAATCTGTCGGCCTCTGTCCTGCTCTCTGTTCTGAAATTGAATTCCCCGATAAAATCAGGCCGACTGGACGGCCAGCTGACCCGGTGCGGCCGGTCTTGCTTGGTTACATCATGTGGCGCAATAGCAGAAGGGGGTCGAGAGGTCGACGTAGCCTCTCGTGACCTGGATTGGGCCTTGGTTTGGGTTAAAGCGGGAGCTAACAGCCCTCGCAGCGGTAAAGCGAAGCAGATGGAGTAGCAAAGAAGGTCAGGGTTAGATTGTGGGCATCTAATTAAAAAAGCAAGTGCACCAGTTAGGTTCATGTTAAGTGTTGTTCTTGTTGTTGGTTAATTTGGTTCCAGTCTGAAAGGGCCCAGGATCCATTGGGGCTAATTAAACCATTGAAAACCATCACCAACGTTGTTGAGTCCATTATCAGCGTAGTGGATTTGTATGTGGAGGGAGGTGTCGGCTTAATGGCGTACGCTCTCACCCACGCTTCTTTCCCTTGACACCTAAGCCTTTCTAGATTGGCAATTGCCCATTTTGCTGGTGTTAAAGTGCTGCCTCTGACACCACTGATCACGCCATCGGGATTTTATTACTTTAAAACCCTCTGTTAACACATCTGGACCTGCATTTTATTGGTTCTCCTCTTACATGTCAGAAAGGAAATGTGGCTCTGGGAGGTGGGGTGACTCAGGGCTCCGTCCTTATGACTCTTATATTTTCCTTCTGAATGCTTCTCTTGGGTTTTAATGGGTGATACAATGATGATACAATGTTACTTTAGTCATACTAATAACAATAAAAAAACACTGCTGCAGTCCTGTCACTTTTAATTGTGAAAGAGTGCCTAAGTCAAGTAAAACCTATAATGTTTAGTTGATTAATTGATCAATTCATGCACGCAAAATGAATATGAAATTTAATATCTTTGGGTTCTGAATAATTTGTTGGACAAAAAAGATGTTTGAGGACGTCACCTTGGGCTTTGGAAACATGATGGACACTTTCTTTAAAAAAAATTCTGATTAATCGATTAATCAAGAAAATAATAATACGGTTAATCAATAAAGAGAATATATAATCAACAGCAGAAAAAGGCCTCCTACAAACCCCATCTGAGAGTAACTTAAACACACTACACTTTGTATTTCATTCACATTATTAAACATAATTCTATTTATTCACAAGTCTGTTATAAGTTACCTGTATTTGAAAATTAATTGAGTCATTGTTAATTAAGTCGGCTCATTGTCATGTACAAACCAGACGGACCTGTCTTTTTAAATAAACATTGAGTGTTACTGTGTATATTTTCTGTCCAAAAGGGCTTTCAGCATCTTAAGCATTTGTTTGACTGCTTTAAGCAAGAACAGAAACACACCTGATCCGCTTTTCCTCTGCTTCACAAAAGACGTAATTAGCATTGATAAATTGCAATAAAAATCTATAATTTGGGATATTTCCCTGTATTTCATAGCTTTCAAAGACAATCAATTAGCATTTTTGACGTATGGATTACCTGTGGAGAAAAAACATTATTCATAATCCTTTTCAGGTTTCCTGAAACATGCACTTGCAGTGTTGGCATTCATATTACCAGGCTTATCTGTCAGTAAGGTCATATTATGTATCATAATGTGTTTTTTAACACAGTGACTGTAGTTTTTATCCGCTACAGTCTCGCTATCTAAGTGATTTCATCAAACTCAATGACTGATAGAGCTTCCTGAGCAATAACTCCAGTCAACGGGACGAGTCACCGTCTCTTATCATGTCACATCAGACATCCAAACACATACAGAGCGCCAGCAACCGCGGAGAACACAACAAGACAGAACCTTCTCATGCATGTTATGCAACTTGTTGTGCTATCACCAGCCCCGCTCTAAGATACTGCTCAAAAACAACTCCTTGCATAACATTCGAAAATTAATGACACGGCAATGTTCTGAGGGAGTGGGACATCTTGTTGGACACGGGGGTGGGGGGGTCAAAATTAGATTTGAACTGGGGAACGGTGCCAAAACAGTAAGCTATGAAGTTTGATCTTAAATACTGTTAAATGGGGCGCGAGCTTTGAACCGCCTTACACTACTGCCAGGTCTTTCACCTTGATTAATCCATTTACTGCCTTTAGGCCCTGATCAGACAGAGTGGGTTTTGGCTGCATGGGGCGGCTTTTTGTGACTTTTTTTTTTTTTTTTTTTTAAAGGGAATGAAGATTTTTACGCAATGCTTTTGCATTGCTGAGCATGATTTTTTTTGACAGGAGCAACCTGAAAATCAAATCTGAGCAGTTAAATTAGTGCAGTAATTGAGATTTGGTTGAGTTGTTTCAATTCATCTAAAATGTACTATTCGCTCTGTTAGGTGGCGTACGGTTCATGGTTAGTGTTAAGCTAACATTAGCACTCATTCTGTGGTTCCCAAGCAACAATAATAAACAAAAGAAGATGCAGCAAACTGCAAGAAAATGCTCTTTCTGCATCAAAAAGGCAGTGCGCTGGACGTAGTGGTCGCAACACACCCGTTGGTTTGTTGGACTACTTTTTTTAAGCCTTGAGTTTGTGTTGTTGTTTGAATGTTTACAATGTTTACTGATATAATAAATCAAGTAGGGTCATTTTCTCATTGACTTTAATACTATCTGACTTCTTCTTGCAACCGGAGGAGTCGCCCCCTGATGGCCATTAGAAAGAATGCAAAAGGGTCGGATTTATTTTTTTAACATGCCTACAGGGAACATTAATAATTTACAGAAGAGCTACCTCTTGTGTTGTTTGCTTCTCTGAGTGTTGTTGGCATCTTCTTCTTCTCTTTGACCCTTGGTGCCCGATACCAATCTGGGACACTTGGCCCGTTCTCCGTAATCCAATGAGCAACTGGAGCAGCCGCAATCTGCTCATTTGTGAACAAACATTTACTCCCAGCCTCTCTGACGGCCGGGCTGTCAACAGCACGGTCTGCATGTGTTTTGGGAAGTGCAAAACTGTGTATGCAGAGTCATAAATGATGGACATATTTTCTGTCAGCATCTGATTACGGCCGTCACCGACGCAAGACATTGAGCTTTGTTTAAGTGACTAAAAGAAGTACTGAAATAACAGTACTACATTCTAATGTGTCACTTTGTCAAATGCTTGTAGGTCAGCAAATAATTATTGGTTAATACGTTGTTTAATAATGCCATGTAGATCAATTAAAAGCCATTAATGAGCAACTTTTTTGGTTGCCAGGTTGGTTGTGTCTCCTCGTTGTAAATAAAGGTTAATGGCCTCTACCTTTGCTGAGCCCCTCAACTTGAGCATCAATTGTCCTATTATACCTTAGCAACTGTAACTAGGCATGGCAAGTGTGTAGAGCTATTGATGTGTATGCTCCAATGTAAGCCACTGCTTAGCACACACGGCAAATAGAGAAATTATACAAAATGAAAAACACACAAAAGGAAAAACACAAACAATTGCAACAGAATAACGTTTCATATGAACACAATGGAAGTTCTCCACAAAAGTAGATTCAAGAGGCCACATAAAACATTTTAGTCTTTAACATTATAAAAGAGAATCAGATTTTTCTGAGGCTCTCTTATAATCTTTTAAACCTTGTTTACCTCATCACCAGTCCATGTTTTGTTGGAAAAAAAAGAACTTTAGAAGTTGTCTGCAAAACATCCATCTCACCGCTCTGCTCACGCAGGCGTGTCTTGTTTAGTTGTGTAAGCATGAGGCACTACACCCAATGAAAGGTCACACTCTGTTTACAGCACACTTGCCATTAATAAGACAATCTCATGTTTATTGTGTTATTCAGACACCCAATGAGGTGACCAAGTATTCTGCACCTGGTGTTGACTTGCACAGTTTTCTTTCTGTTTTTTAAGCGCAGCATCTTTGCGTGCCATCGCTCTCCATTAAGCCTTCCCCCCCCTCTATCTCTCTCTCTCTCTGTGAGTGCGCTTCTCCGACTCTGTCCTGTTCCTGTAAGCTTTAGCCTCGTGGCTGCCGTGTTCGATGGATGATTTACTTGGCTGCCGTGCACGCAAACATGCCCCCCTGTGAACTCGTGTTGTTGTGCTGCTGAATGAGATTCCTATAGGCACTAGCTATTCCCCCGCTAATAGGATGAGGGCCTAGCTTTCAAACTCCTGCAGACGGCTGCTGATGAAAAGTTCATAAGGGACAGATAGGAAGCAGTTGCACGGCGGAATAACGCTACTGTGTGTACAATGTGGCAAAAAGCGGTCAAACCGGTCAAACCAGGTCACAGGAAGAAGGTTACTCAAGTCCTTTCTTGGCTAAATTATCAGAACTTCTATGGTCATGCTGTCACATAAAAAAATTATATTAAAAACTTTAGCGCCACGTGACACCAGCATAAGAATGAATTCCAGGTAATTATCTTACTCAAGTATAAGGTTATGTAATGCATTGTACATTTCTTTCACCTGGGAATCAATGCAAAGTAGTAGTGACACGTTTTTTTACTGCGTTTAACTCAGGTTGTGTACACGTATTCGTCACTCCTCTGATGGGTTCCACGATTGGAAACCTCCGGAAAGAAATATTGACCTCGTCCGGCAAGTCAATAACACAAAAACGCGTCAGCGGTGTGTTTTCAGCAAACACGAGGGGACATTTTCCATTAACACATTCGGACTGGTTAACAACGCCTGAGGTGTTTGTGTGTGTGTGTGTGTGTGTGTGTGTGTGTGTGTGTGTGTGTGTGTGTGTGTGTGTGTGTGTGTGTGTGTGTGTGTGTGTTCAGCATGCGTAAGCTGAGTGGGCCTTTATCTCTGCTGTGCGACCGCCGAAGCCCTGTTATTGGTCATAAAAGTGCATGTCAGGACACAGAGCGGTGTACGACCTTAACACTTGTGTGTACAGTGTGTGTGTGTGTGTGTGTGTGTGTGTGTGTGTGCGGGTGTGTTTTTGTTTGAGCACAGTTCTGATTTTACCTGGCGCGACACGAGAAAGCCGTATCATTAAGCTGTTTGTTGAGTCAGAGTGTACATTCGTGTGTGTGTGTGTGTGTGTGTGTGTGTGTGTGTGTGTGTGTGTGTGTGTGTGTGTGTGTGTGTGTGTGTGTGTGTGTGTGTGTGTGTGTGTGTGTGTTGCCCTGTGAGCCAGGTAACAGTGGGAACATGTACTCTCTGATAGATTAAGCCTTACATAATTCCACATTCCACTCAGCAGGTAAACAAGCACAGAGACTGAGGCCGAAAGCGCCGAGGCACCGGCTCGACTACAGAGCCAGACGGCGGCGGCGGTGGAGCAGATCTGAGCCACAGTGACCTACATCATGCACTTAAACTCAATCTGTCATTAAAATCATCTGCGTAGGCATCCAATGGAGGTTGAGGAATGCTGGAAGGATGTTTGTAAGACGCAAATATGCTTCAAACGTGACAAAAAGCCCATGTAGGGTTTTATTGTAGTTCAAATATCCTCGGCCACATATATCTGGTCATGTTTTCACTCCCGTGTTGTGCAGAATCCATCAGATGAAGTTGCTTTCTTTGTATCCAAAGTCAGCAAGTCCTGTCAGCGTGTTAATTATAATGGAATATTTTTACATCCAAGGCATTTCCACGTCTCCACCACTGGTCACACTGCCACAGTTTAAAGGGCCGGTGTGTAGGAATTTTGAGGATCTGTTGGCAGAACTGGAATTTAGTATTCATGACTATGTTTTTATTGGTGTTTAATTACTTGAAACTAAGAATCAATTTGTTTTAATTAGCTTAGACTGAGCCGTTTATATTTACATACAGAACCCCGCCATGTTTCTAAAGCAGGACAAACCAAACACTGGCTCAAAAGATGGCCTTTCCCATTTCTATTTCAGAGACTGTATAAAATAGACTGTATAAAATATGGACGCAGTCTCCTTGACGTTTCACAGTTAGCGGTTAGCAACCTGAGACGGCACCCACCTGTCACTCAAAGCAGCCACGCCTTTAATTATGTCTAACATTAAGCCTTATTTTTATTTAAACGGGTGAGTTATATTAAGATTTATCCCCGTACAGTTGTCATTAACCTGGAAATAAGCTACAGAGACCTAAACCGACCTTTATACCAGGCTATAAACATGTTTATTTATGCTGTAAAGTTGGGCATTTTAACATATGGGCCTCAGGTGACCATTTTAGTAACTGCAGTTTTTGGCACGGCTGCACTGGAGTCATTTTTCAGCATTAAAAAAAAATGAAGCCAATCCAGGAGACAGTTAGCTTATTTTAGCATAGAAACTGGAAACAGGGGAAAGGTAAATAAAATGATGTGTATTTTTATATGTTCTCTTAGTACTAGCAGTCCAGCAGTAATAGATCTTCTAGAATTCTGCTGCAAGACCGTGGCTAATAGTGGGTTAAATGGCAGAAGTAGATGGATTTAGATAGTTGTCCTCACTTGGCAATGTAGAGAGTAGCAAGAGTTTAGAGCGAGTTCATAAAAGTCTGGGTTTTGAAAAGGAATTTCAAGGATGTACATAAATCCCGCAGTCTAGCAGGAGCAAGCACGAAATCCTCCTCCCCTTCATTCATTCATTCATAGGCAACACACTCACTCTAATGGAAAGATAAGTTTCAAGATAAAGTTCAGACTGTGTAGAAACTCAGAGACGAGCTGAGTTGAGAGAAAAATACATATATATATAGAGAGATATATATACAAGTTGAAGAGTGTTGAAAGCATACTGACGCAAAGCTGAGAATAGCTTCAGAGGAGACCACGGTTCTAATTTCACAGCTCTCCTTTACAGATGCAGGAGCCTCACTAATACATTTAAGGAGATAAGATTAGAGGAATGTGTAGGGGACAAATTATACTATATTCAGTATATATAGCCTGATCTCAACAAAGAGTCTGTCAACCGAAGGTAATACATTTAATTTCTTCTTCAGTTTTTTTCTTTTAAACTAAATTAAAATACTGAAGTAACATTGTGTGTGAAATAATTCAGTCCCATTTTAATAAAGGTTTTAAAAGACATACACTGTTCATAAGTGGACAATTGACATACAGAGACAAACACAGACATAAAACCAGTTGTTTTAAGATAAAGTGGAGGCTTAAAATGATCGTTTTTTGAGGCAAATGATAATATTTGAATCATAACCAGAAGAACAAATAGGAGGAGGTGTGTAATATAAAAAAAGAAAATATATGTACATTATGGCACTTTTGCCAATATTAATTGTACATCGTACAGAGGTCAAAATGATTGTACAGATATGATAATCATCGTACATCTGGCAGTGCTGAGCCGGGTCGAGTCATCATGGAAGTGTTTTAGTTCTTTGTTGATTAATTGCTGAAGGCTGATACGTTGCCTTCTACAAAACAATCCAGTAAATGTAGTGTTAGTGATACTGCTACAGCGAACAATAAAATATCAAATAAAGCAGATGAAAATGTGTGCGTTTGAATGTGTGTTTTTTAGCTTTTAGGTCACCGGCAGTATCAACCCAATTCCAGTCAGTAGAGTCAGATCTGTTGTGTGCTGAGGGGCCGCCCTCAATGTTAAACTGCCATGCTCCGCATTATAGGCTTAAACTAATGCCTCATTAGCATCAGTGTCTCACTGACTCCGCTCTGAAACGGCATCCTCCTCCACTATGGAAAACCTGTTAACATCACTGCCATCCACGCAGGGCCGCAGGAAACTGGAGCATGTGACGCACAAGGAAAAAGGCAATATCACGCCACTGACTGTTCAGCTGCATAAAAAAAAAACTGCAGTTAAGTTCAGAAACGTAAATAAAAGTCAAGCTTCCTCCAGATTGCTGGAGCATCTGAAGGGTTTTTCCGTGAGAACGGTGCCTGATCACAGGTGGCATAAATGACCTCACACCTGAACGCTGCAGTACATGAGGAGTGAGAACATCATACACACCCACTGATGGGAAATAACCCAAAATACAGAGAACAAACTGTGATCACACAGTACGGTATGTTTCGTAATTATTTGAGAAAAGGGTCTTTACAGCTCCGTGTGTTTCATGTTGTTTGCTCTCAGGCAGTAAAAGGTCACACACACACACACAGATGGAAACATGGATAAACTCACTTAATGCGCACGACTGTATTTGTGCATCAAAGTCGGCATAACTCCTAATCTCTACCTCGCGTGTTTTGGGTTTTTGATTGCGACGGAGAATGCCGTGCTTAAAACTAGGATGTCATGCAGAAGGCTGTGTTTCCCAGTGACATGTGTGCATCAGAGGGCAAACACTGTGTGTGTGTGTGGGGGAGGGGGGATGTTTGCATTTTTATGCCGCTTTTCCACAAATTGAAAGAGCTTTGTGTGATGACAGGAAATAAAGCAAGGAGTCATGATTAATGACGGATTAAATGACATGAAAACAAATGTGCTCCACAAGCCTTTTAGCCTTTCACGGATCATTTATTGTCGTTATGCAACACAGGGATGCACAGCGAAATTCAGTGGTTGCCAATTTGCAACACAACAAACACATGACAAACCAAACAAAACAAAGACAGCAGTACATTCCTAAAATGCATTTTTTGAATTTGCATTTTACGGACTGTAACCAGCAGTAACAAAAACACTTCTGTTGGCAGATAATATGGCCGATATGGCCATCAATCTTACTGAACAGCCAAAGATTGTAAAGTAAATAGCTAAGTAAATAGCTTGTCATCCTTTCAACATTTAAAGTTTATGCAAACTCAAAAAGTAGTGTAAACGTGTGTGTGTGTGTGTGTGTGTGTGTGTGTGTGTGTGTGTGTGTGTGTGTGTGTGTGTGTGTGTGTGTGTGTGTGTGTGTGTGTGTGTGTGTGTGTTCACATGTTCAGCCTGAGGCCTGCAGTGACTCATATAGTGCTTCAGCTAGAAGATCTTTTTTTCTAGCCTGTATTTCTCAACTCAACGCTCTACTCAATAAAAAAATATAATCGTAATAAAAGATTATTACTATTAAATTAACTGAATTTAATGAACTGTTTGACGACAGTAATCTGGGGTGTGTCTTGCCATTCAGGTTATGGCTTTCAGTTCACTACATAGGCCATTGGGAAATAGCACATTTCACCATTCGCTTTAGTACAATATGTATTGGAACAAGTAGAGTTGTGGTCTCAAGTTGTTGGCACTGTCATCTGGTTGTTTCTAATACATCTAAAGCAGTTTTTTTTATGTTTTTCACAACATGTTGCCCATACCCGCTGCTGTCAGCTACAATGGAGCCCACACTGTCACTAATGCACCCGCTGAAGAAATATCATCTAAATCTAGGAAAAACTTGTAAATTGTACATTTTTTGTTTAATTTGTAAAATGTAATAAAAAGGTTTTGGTTTTATGGGGAGGAACTTGAGACTGAGGTAGTTTAGCTGTTACCCCCTGCTCCCAGTCCACTGCTAATCTAAGCTAACCACCTCTTTAGCTTTCGCTTAATTTCCTGTAGAGAAATAAAAATGGGCATTTTCCAAAATGTTGAACTAATTCCATTCACATATAGAACAATACATTTTATTTGCCATCAAGGAAATACAACCCTTTTACTGATCTCTGATATATACTGATTTACTGACTTCCCTTGCTGCTTTCTCCCCTCTTACTTCTTAAACCTTTAGCACTGCCGGGAGATTTAATTCAACTAATGAGGCGAAAAAGCTCTCCAGTATGACGTAATCGGGTACAGGTCATGTTTTGCAATAAACACAAGCAAGGGAGCATGAGAGAAAAACATCCTGCAGACGGTGATCTGTTTAAGCAGACTCCAAAATAGTAAACTGACATATAACGCTGCCTGCTTTCAGCCCACTAGCTAACATACCAGCTCATCATGGAACAAATATGAGTCGACTAATGCTCGGCTCTCTTTACAAGAGTGTTTCCTTTACAAAAACATGTTTACGAGCCGCGAGAGAGTATCGGCTGATAAGACGGCAATGTGGACCGGGGCAGGCTGGAGTCTTCCACTCCACTGCCAGCGTGGTAAACAGCAGCAGGAGTGTTTGTGAGCAGTGGGCGGGACATGGGCTCTGCATGCTGTCCAAACACGTGGAGTCTGAATGCCACGGACCAGGAGATACAGAGCTCCGGAGACTTTCCATTCACACACACACACACACACACACACATAGTCACATGCATGTACAGGCTCCTTCACAGACAAAAAATATGCAATGTTTTTATTTTCTTCTGGTTTATTTGCCAAACCTCTTCATTGAAACCTTTTCACGTATTATATAACTAAGAATCCAGGGAGACAATCCAAAGATTTTGAGCAATCTAAGTATCAAATATTGCTAGTTAAGCCACAGGCACAAGCTAAAAACAATATGGGTCCGTGAGGCTCTCAAGCAGACCTCTCGACACAGAAACTTTCACTGGCATTGCAGCAAGAATCCAAAAAGAACAGATCAAAATGAAAAAATGCCCGGTCTTCAGATACTACGCCAAGCGTCCAGATATTTATTTGCCTCGAGGCAGCTTTCTGTCTTCGCAAGCATGCAGAAGTGATGGCTGATAAAAGCCCAAAAACTGACCTGTTGACCTTCGTGTAACTTAGAGTGCTATTGTTGCTCCAAAAAGGTTAAAGAGAGTGCAGGCCGATAACTGATCAAGATTTTCTATGGTTTTCGTCTTACAACTTTCTCCCTCTCAAGTGCACTCACATTACGATCTCTTCCACATTCCTTTCTCGCCATAATCAAGTCAAAATTGTAAATTTGCCCAATGCCTTGTTTAATGCCTCAAGTTGAAGATATGCGGTCCGCCTTATAGTACTCAAAAAATATTTTTGCGATCTACCGCGCATGTATGAAACGTGTCCTCCAGGCGGACAGTATAGGAAGAACTACTACGAGTCCCTTAAATGACAAACGTTGCTTATGGCATATTTCCAACATGGTAGCATTTTCTCAACCAGTGGAAGGCCATGTGATCCCTTGATGTGGATATAAACGTCTCTGTTTTCCTGACAAAAGCAATATATATTATCAAGAGTATTTTGATTCAGCACGGTGCTTAAAAAATATATATGTCAGTATGTTATGCTTTCATGAGGGCCAACCAGTGGTGCCTGCCTCTCTCCTCTCTCTTCTGTGGAGAGTCAGCGCTGGCTACTGCAAGTGGGTCACAGCTCCTCCCTGCTGCTGCTGCTACTGCCGTGCCGGTGAAGTTCAATGAGCCCCGGCTGAAAACCCTCCTTAGGCTGATTCAGGGAGAAATAATGGGGCCAGCGACTCTCAATCCCCTCAAGAGCGCGCAGCACGGCAGCAAGCTGGCAGGGAGGGAGGCCCAGTGGAGCACAGGGTTTGCCAAAAGGAGCAGCTATAAGATCCTAATCTACAGCGCATACCACACATGCTGCTCCAATCTACAGCGGGTGCATTGAGTCCACGCGGTACATGACGGGGAGTTGCTGTTTAAAGTTCAATTGCATGACTGTTTCCAGTTCGCGCTCTCTGTACAGAACAAGGTGCGAACACAGCTCCATGACTGCAGATAATCTTACTGTGGATGCCAGATCTGAAAGTTGATATATGTTGATGCTAATAAAAATAAATGTATCATTGCTCACATACTCACAGGTGATGATGGAAGTGCTTGCAGTGTGTTTGCACTTGCCTATTTGTAATCAAATGAACAAATCCACTTTCTGCTGCTCATTCAGTTAACATGTTTTTAAACTGCCTTTACATGTTTCCCCTTTTGGAAAGGAATGCACTTGATTTTACTGGAAATTGGATAAGTTGGTCACGAGCCGGAGACGCTCAAGCCTCCAAATCGCATGACGATGACGCCGATTGCCGTTATGAATTCTTCCCCGTTTGTGTGCGTGCGTGTACAAGCATGTGATTGTGAATTGGATTCTAAAATTGGGAATAATTGAGGGCATCCAGGAATAGATCAGATAGACAAACACACACACACACACACACACACACACACACACACACACACACACACACACACACACACACACACACACACACACAATTACTTCAAAGGAGCATCCTGTAAACTGTATTTTAGGAACCTTTAAACTGCTGTTTCGCAGGCTCGAGAGTTTCACTTCCCTGACACACTTTTTTTTAGCAAGCTCCCCTTTATGTCGAGCAAGCAACAACAAAAGCATGGTGCAACAAAGACTTCTGGTTTCGTGTCCTTCTCCTGCGGTTTGCCTTCGTAGCACAAATGTGCCAATACAGATTTCGTTAAAAGAAAAAAAAAAAAGGGAAGGAAAAAAGAAATGTTGTTTTTTTTGTCAGGCGGACAGTCAGTGCCGAGAAGGGTGAGGAACATTGTGTCCCTCCTGGTGGCTCGGTGGTGGTGGGTTATGTAAGGCTGGTTTCTGCCTGGCAGCAGAGCAGAGCCCCACTGACAGTGTCACACTGCTAATTAATACACATCAGCCAGAGGTGTGCCCTCAGTGGCTGCTTGTGTGTGTGTGTGTGTGTGTGTGTGTGTGTGTGTGTGTGTGTGTGTGTGTGTGTGTGTGTGTGTGTGTGTGTGTGTGTGTGTGTGTGTGTTCATTTTGTGTCTGTACTGGAGATACTTGATGCCCATAGAGAATATTAAAGCAACTGCATCATTATCACATTGTGAGTGTGGGATATCTTTCATAATTTAGAGGGTTCTGTGTTTTTTTAGGGGACAAACTGAGTGAGACCCAGGCTGACTAAACACATGTGTCGCAATGTTAGCCACTTCCTATTCTAACATTTCCCCTGTCTGTTTTCTTCCCTATGCTTTTGGGTTTCAATCCTGTTTCAACCGAGCCTTTACACAGACTGAATCAGTGAGGCTGCATATTAGCAGTTAGTCTAATTTAGCAAAGACTGGAATCAGGGGGAAACAGCTAGCCCGGCTTTGTCCAGACCAAATACCTGCCTACCAGCACAACTAATCTCACTAATTAGCACTAATAATATGAAGGCAGTTTGTGGGTTTTAGGGGGGAACATGCTGTACTAATTCTTGATAAACAACAGAACAAATTGCAGTTCTTAGAATTTCTGTTTTTATGCAGCTAGGTGTATTCCCCTAATAGTCCTTAGCTTTGGTTCCATACGTAACGTACAGATATTATCGTTGAGTCAGGCGTATTTAACTCTCCACAACATAAACTATTCCTTTAAATACCACAAACACGATTCCATTTATCATTGACAGCAAAAGTCTCAAAACCTTGGAAAAAACATTGTGAATTGAACCTTTAGGTCAACCCTGTCAATGGAAAAAATTCCTATATTTCACAATGAACACGTGTAACAAGATAACTGCATTGCAAAGAAACACAATGTCCCTGTTTAACAGCTGCATGTGGGAGATGGAAACAGGTGAAATGTGTTGTTTGCTTCAAGCTTTGAACCTGCCGACCTCCAGACTCTGACTACGTGGTCCTTTCTGGAGACGCGTGGCTTTACAGGAAGTCATTGGCTCAGTATGAGCTTCCCGCCCTTGGCCTCTGTCTGAAATAAAAACACTATTACGGAGAGAGAAAGTGTCGTCCGGAGCTCATTCTTCTGCAGGTCGGGGCCACAGTAGGATATCCGCCTCTCTTGACACGCAGTCGGGAAGCTATTAGACTTTGTGCCAAATTCATGACATTCCAGGGAGGGAGGGAGAAGAAGAGGGGCAGGATGGGATTTGGAGTCTTGCGAGGTTCATAATTAGTGGTATAGAGGAAGATTATATCATTGAAAACAGTTTGTCAAAATGTTTAGGCTGACAAAGTTGTCTGTAAACATCATACTTATAGGCAATATAAAACTGATGTTATTAAATCAATTTAAATCAGTCGTCAGAAGAAAAACAAATAAAGGGACGCTATGTTAGACTTGTAAAACAAAATAAATCATTCTTCTTATTACAAATTAGAAGTTGAATTGATAAGCAATAAACAAATCCTGGTTCAATTCAAGACACTCTTTTTCTGCTTCATCCTTACTTGGTCTGGTATGACCAATAGCTCACGGTAGCTAATATTAGCACGTTGCGATATAATCCAATAATGATTGTTTATGTATATCGGAAATAAAACAAGAAAAAGCAACAGGCTTGCTTTAAAACCTTTCAAAAGTATAAACGATATTTGTAAAACAAAAACAACAATTATTTATATTTTCCAATATGCATCTTTACTGTACGGCTAGAAATGGGTATTTCTTATAAAAAAAATATATAATTTTTGTATTACCTTTTTTTACAATATCATTGTATTAAGAAGGCCTTAAAGTTACACCACAGTCATACGATTTTTCATTTAGACTGCATGATATATTATTTGTGGAAATAAAAAATAAAGACAAAGTTGTAATTCTTTAAATAAATTCATTTATTTCTGTAGGTTGCTATCCATAATCAATACAGACAAAAGCAATACTTGACTACCAGAATTTATAAATCATTATAATCATCTCTTGTGAGCATCACAATAAACAGTATATTGAATTATGTACAATGGAAGACAACGAAGCATTCAGACTGAGTCAATCCAAGATCAATCCGTCTGTCCATGGACAGAGAAATGGGGAAAGCGCTTTGAGACATGTCGAGAACAAAGTTCCCAGCGACAGAAAAACAAAACACTTGGCAGAAAGAGAAATGTACACGGAGAAAAACATCTTCTGCTCGCCACAAGAAGAAGAAAATAAATCATCAATGCAATGTTACATTTGGTTCCACGGTTGTAAACTAGATTGTATTCATGTCACTATTGCATATGCCGTTAGGTAAAGTGTGTCAACAAGGCAAAGAGATCTCTATAATAAAATAGACAGATTATTATTTTTTTCATATAGTCAGACTGTGAGGGATAAAAGCATACAATACACTGTACAACCCCAAAGCAAAAACCCCATCCCCTTTTGAAAAATCCGTAGCCAAAGTCTTTACACGGGAATATCATTGCAACATAGGTAAAATCTAAGAACTATGTATTTTCAATAGATTATTTTTAGTTAAACTCTTTCTATGTACAAAATATACACATTCAAGACTCTGTAGATAAATAGATACCACAACTTAGCATGGTACAGCTCCAATATTATTCAGCTCTGACAAAAACCGTTACCCATGTTATGTTTGTGTGGTGTTCCGACCAGCCCAGCGATACATTCAGACATGGTTTAAAGTTTTACAATCTACTGTACACTAAAGGAGGTTGTGAGCCTGCTGGAGTTGGCACAGTGGACGACTCAAGGACCAAACAGTCCATTACAGAGGGCTTTCAGATGATGTTAACTAACCGTCTGGTGGCCATTTTGGAGGGTCAAAGCTTCAGTTTCAGTTTCCGAGACTATGTTACTTTCGAAAGAAATAAGACGTTCTTTTTCTAACTATTCAAAATTTGAATTTATCAGCGAAGCATTATAATTTGTTTTAGCATTATCCTGTCATTGTGATTACATAGGTGTCACTTAGTGATATAGGCTAGTTACATAGTTTTGCTTTAACTTGTAACATTACATAATTCCCTTTGGCCAGATCAAACTTGTTATGCTATCTGCAATACAGCTTTATTTTCCACACAGCTGGATTTCCAGTGACCCTCCATGATGGTGCCAGATGTGGATTCTACTTTTTCATGGATTGTCCAGCACCGTCGTCACTGTCGGGCCCTACGCCCCTCACTTCAGCCCTCAATGGTTGACCATAAACCGTCTCCACTGTGCCCCAAATGTGTCATTTTTCATCGGCTCCCCCCCCTCTGTCGTCACCTCAACTATACAGTTGTACCGTCCAATGACATCACAGCAGAGCGGCCTCAGCGGCAGGCCGTACAGGTTTGAAGGTAGGAGTGTGTGAGGTCTACGGGCTCAAGTGAACTGAGGAACTGTGGGAGGTACAGTGCATTCAGATGCCTGGTGTTGGGGGTCTGAGCCGAGTTATAAAGACATGCATAACTCTCAACGACATTTAGAAATATAATTCTCTAAGTCCAGCGCTTTGATTGGACAGAAAATAAACTACGTTAGAATAAATAAGAAATTAGTAATTAAGAAAATACTTTAATATCAATACGATAAATCAGATCTCAAGCAGCCCCACTGTACTGTATATTTCTGAAATAATATCTTAACTGGTAAGCTTTTTTAAGTTACACAACAGAATAACAATATAGAGATGTAGGTCCACACAGACATACCGTAATAGAATATTTATCTCTTATTTCATAGAAAACATAAGGACAGTATAGACATTAAGGCATCGAGTAGGTCTTATCAGACATTCATCTTCCAAAAATAAATAACATATTCATCTAAATATAGTTATATACTCAGTGTACCTTGGTATCCTCGCTCCCTGGGCCATATGTATGGTAAGTTACTTTGTTCACTGTCATACCGGTTGGTTGTACACACTCGCACTCACACAGGGCAGTCGTAAAACTGCCCTCAAGTAGATAAATAGTATCTGGGTACCATTAGAGTTTTGTTACTATCTGACTATCTTTGCTTCTGTGCTTGCGCCAAAATGTGGGTCACAGATGAGATGGCCTTTGTAAGCGCAGGGAACATGAGATGCTCCGATACACGACACAAACACCCCCCCTCCACACACACACACAAACACACACATATACACGAACACACCTGTCCTGCCTTCAGCGAAACTCATGACATGCATAAACGGTGACCTGCATTGTTTCCTACGTGTGTGTGAGTGTTGCTGAAGGTCCAGACAGTCTTTTAGGGCCACAAAGCCCGGTGGAAGGGCAAAGAGGAGTCTTTTTTCTATTTTTGAGCAGCAGGTTGGTGAAGACGCCAATTCAGAGGAGAGAGGAGTCCTTCAGTCTGAAAGAGACAACCAGAGAGAAAAAAAGAGGGAGTTAGTGGAAATATCATTTCATAACTCTTTGGCTAATACAATCACATACTATTAACAACGATAGGATGAGCGTTTGTAGCCATTTTCATCCAACTGTCAAGAAAATGTTTTGACATATAAAATACAAATGAGGTATATGGAGGTGAATAAATATATTTGGACCAGCTGAAGGCCTACTTTGATGAAATATACATGAAGACCTAAAGCTGCACTTATTGTAGTCTTTTTGTAAACAAACAAAAGTCATATTCAAATTCTGCGTTGCTCACCAGAACTCATAGTGTGAATCTTTTAAGCTTAAACCAATATGTCCAATGCATTTCCTTCCTCATAAAACATTAAAGAAATAATCTAAATCTTGCATTGTTTACATTCAATTCTTCTTTTTTCCTGCCTTTGCTGGTACGCTGCGCTAAACTTCCTTGTGGGTTGCCATGTAATGTAAAACAAATCTTCCCACGAACAACACCAGTGCCAACAACGCAGACCTTTGAGAAGCTGCAGACCTGAGAGGGTTTGAGAGAACACTCTCATACTGTACAGTGTGAACTCAGATTAGGCTGCCGTTTCTGTTCCACAATAACAAGGGACACTGGGAAAAGCAGCTTGAATAACAAGAACACCGAGTGCTGCACACACACACACACACACACACACACACACACACACACACACACACACACACGTGTTCAATAGAAGGGATTTGGGATGTGGTTACCTGATTGTTTGTGCGTATTACTTGTGTTTAATGACGTTATTTAGTAGGAATTTCGGTTCCTTGCGGCCACAATTTTAAGCTCACTCCTGGACTGGTCAACCAATCCTGTATGTTTGATGGTGTGTGTGTTCATTTCTTAACACACCAGCTGTTTTGCCCGGGGAAGCTGCTTGAAGGACGACAGAAGGGGGGCTGGAAGTGGGAGGCTGGTCGGCAGCAGTCTTTATTACATAATCTGGGATAGAGTGATGGGGGGGGGGTCTGCTGTAGCGCTGCCGTGTTGCTATGGACACACGCCGAGCAGAGGAGAGCCAGCTACCAGTACAGCAGCTGATCCATCTCTGATATTATACAGAGAAAGTTAACGCTGCATTTGTGTTGCATTGATAATTATGAAGGATGGTGGGGCCACTCAAATGTGTGTGTGTGTGTGTGTGTGTGTGTGTGTGTGTGTGTGTGTGTGTGTGTGTGTGTGTGTGTGTGTGTGTGTGTGTGGTGGAGGGGTCGGTGGCAGCGCAAGCAGACAGAAGGGAGGATTTATATGAAGTCGGAGTGGTGGTCGGGGGGGGGGGAGGGAGGGAGGGACACTGGGTCAACTGGAAGCCTGAGAGCAAGGCTGTTTTTTCTCCGGTGCTGAAAAGTGGCCATTTTTGGAGCGTTCTTGAAAAAGCACTATCATAACACTATTTTTAAAATGATAAAATGGTAAACAGAGAAGGGTCGGGGTAGTTGAGGACACTGGATGTTAAGTCACTAAATCCTAAAATAAGTCCCTGTATTTTACATAATTGACTATTAAAAGGGACAGTTCACCCCAAAATCAAAAACACATATTTATCCTCTAACGTGTAGTGCTATTGGTCAATCTAGATTGTTTTGGTTGGAGTTGCAAAGTTTTGGAGATACTGGCCATAATTGGATTATATGGCAATATGCGTTTGTGGTGAACTGTCCCTTTAAAACATCCCCTATTTAAACAGAGAAGATATTACCGTTTTTGCTGATGCTTTTATCTTTATACAGCCAATTTAGACAGATTTATTTTGGTTCTAGCTTGGTTTGTGCTCAATTGCCATGAAATGCAGACGTGGACGGTCTAAAGCGGCACAAAATGCCCACACCTTGCATCACATATTAGTCAGCCGCTGACCGCAGAGTAGCCGCCAGCCCTCGCTGATCTACCACTGACCGTCTAATCTCGCCTGCAGGGGCTGTAATCTCATCTGGAGCCGTTGCTGGCTAAATGTGGGCAACGCTGGCCACGCAGTTATCTAGCAGCTAGCGCTTCTGTCTGGAACATCCCGGCCTACTTTAGCCCCCCCACCTCCCCGTGCCATGACACACACACACACACACACACACACACACACACACACACACACACACACACACACACACACACACACACACACACACACACACACACACACACACACACACACACACACACACACACACACACACACAGCCTGGAAACTCTGACACTAGAGCCTGCTTTGTTACGTTTTGTAATATCTCGGCTTCAACGCCGGTCTGACGCGGTCATAAATTAACTATTCAACAGCTTTATGGATGTGTGTGTGTGTGTGTGTGTGTGTGTGTGTGTGTGTGTGTGTGTGTGTGTGTGTGTGTGTGTGTGTGTGTGTGTGCAGGGATGCAGCATCAGGTTTAATGATGTTGGCCAAAATTCCAGCAGTGGAAAAAGTGGAGCCTCTATGCAAATGTTTAAGTAGCAGTGTGGGTGAGCAACATCAATAAAAAAAATAAAAAAAAAACAGAAAAAGAAGGCCTCCAAGATCATGTCGTCCAAATCACAGCCCCGTCTACTGAGCGTGCTCAGAGCGAGTTAGGGATGCATGGCTGTGCAGGCTAGACCCCTTTCGCTTCCCTTAACATCGCAACGCAAACACATGAAACAGGAAGTGTAAATAACGTGGGTATATACGCAACATGCTCCGGGTGTATTTGGATCCACAACACCTCCCTAGCGATGACATCACTCATGCTACTACCGAGTGAATAAGTGCGAGCGGGATTTGAGCCGACGGACATGAATGCCTCTTAATCTGGCCGATGAATTACACACACGATGGCTGATGGTCGTGCTCTCGGCAGCCTGGGGGGGGGCGCGGCAGATGGCGGGCCGTCATTAGCGACGGGGATGGTGAGTAGCTAGGGGTGTGTGTGTGTGTGTGCGTGCGTGTGAGAAAGAGACAGTGGTACGGATGTGCTGATGTGGTCAAGGGAAGGGAAATGAGGGTGTTTACATGTGTGTGAAGACAGGGCAGACTGGCAGGTGTTTAACCCCCTCGTTCGCCCCCACACCTCCATCTGCACACACACTCTCACATACTGGCCCTCTGGAGAGTGGCCATCTGCCACAAGCACTCAGGAGGGTCTTGCAGAGTCCCAGCAGGGCTCCTCCGGACCTGGAGCCCCCTAATCATCTCACCCCCTACCTTCTACCTAGTGTGATGCCTGATGATGACTACGAACACTGCCAGTAAAAGGCAATGAAATCAGCAAGACGAACTGTGTTAAAGAATCATTGCGCCGCGCCGCAATCGGGCCTCTCGAGGCGTCACAGAGGGAGCAGAGGGAGGTTATCGCCAGGCCAGATAAAAGTATTAGTCAGACGAGGAGGCGGAAACGGAGACGGCTGACTTGGCTAATCTGGGTCTGGTACAGAACATCCGCCCGGCTGAGCTGTGGCTAGCCGGGGCCCACGACAAGAGACGGAGAGCAGAGGTAAGCGCATAACCTTTCGGGTCACATGGGCTGGCCCGCCGACAGGACGGGAGGTAAACAAACGCCTTGACCCGTGTGCCAGGCGTTAGGACATCTAAGCCGCCTCTAGGCGGAGCGCCGGGAGAACGGATCCAGCTGTCAAAAGCTTATGACTCCAGGGTTTTGTTGACGAGGAAGGAGGGCGGTCACGTTTCTCGCCAAAAGGGGGCTGTCACGAGGGTCTGAGGTAGGGGGCAAAATTCCAAGGGGCACTTGGTGCTGATTGTGCTTTAATCTTCCTGCACTGGCATTCCACCACCGTAGAGTGAATAAAATATGGATTTAGTGTACGTGACGTCACCCATAGCAGCGGTTGTGAAGCTCAAGTGGTCGGCTCCAGGGGGTCTATGGGGCTAGACTCGGGTTTGGAGACATCCTGAAGTCGGCTTCATTTGCTGCTTGTCCACCACAAACGGCAAAACAGCCAAACTCCATTTGACTGACTGGCTGGAATGAAAACCTGCAGACTTTTGGATCAGGATGGCACATGGTCCATGGGGCCCCCCCCCCGAGTGTGCCGGCCTGATAAACACGAAACCAAAGCCCTCCCCCAGTGGGGCCCGGCACCAAAAACCCCCGGTGGCGTACTTTGACCTCCCTCACCCTGCTTTGCCCCATAGAGCAGTAGGACTGAGCGTTCAGTAAACAAGTCATCGGGGGCCCGCCCGTCCCACGCGTTCTCCCAGAATGCACCACGGTCCAAGGGGGCCTCACTGGCGAGTTTGTTTGTCGCCTCAAAAGCCCCCCCCCCACCTCTTTCTACTGAGCATACAAGACTGTGCTCCGTCTCCCCCCCCCCCCCCCCCCTCTCTCTGCTCGTCTTACTTCTGCTAAGTGAACAGCCTAATGAGGCAGAAGTGCAGCAGCGTGCACGTGCCATGCCGCCCCATTATGCACGCATTCGTTCACCCTTCTCCCACAAACAGTCAGGCACTGGAAAACAAAACAGGCCTCACTCTCACTCTCTCTCTCTCTCTCTCTCTCTCTCTGCACATCTCTGCCAAGTGTTTTCATGGATGCACACTACCCCCACTGAAAAAAAAAGGTCCCCGGGAGTAAAACACACCCGACTGCTCTGCAGGCGTACGTGCAACAGTACACATGTATGTGCTTGACTGTTTTTTCCTCTCCCTCCTCAAGTACATTCAAGCTTTATCAGCGCCATAAAAAAATATTTGTACTCTCTCAAAACACGAGCAGAGAGCACGTGCGAACCAAGGCAGCTCAGATAAAAACAAACAAACACGGGAGCTCACGTTGTTGAGTCATTTTAGCTGAAAAACATTTGACTAGAGTCATGTCACTGTCAAGGATGCCACACATTTAAAGTGTGCAAAAATGAAAATAATTGATTTTCCATACCGTGAGGGGGCTGAACATGACATGAACATTTTTTTCTGTGCTGTGTTCAAAATAAAACACTATATAACGTCTCTCTCTCCCAGTACACAGGGGGGAGGGCCAGGTGGTGAAATAAAAGCCACTTTCTATTCAAACGGCCCGGAGCCGGGACAAAAACAGGCCCCTCTCGCAGCCACTTTTCAAAACCGGCTCGGCCAGGAATGTGGACCGTGACATCCAGTTACCTGATGGCCGCATAGCAACCCGCCCACTTTGTTGTTTTGCTCTCGCCGCCTACAAGGACACAAACACATATCCACTTGTGCCGGGGCCTCACATGTCAGTGTACAAACCCCCACCCCCCCTTCTATGTGCTTGCAAACCCATGTGAGCTGACGACAAGGGGGAAAACTCAAAACTTGGCTTTAATGTCAACATTATGCTTTCCCTCCTTGTTTACACCGTCTGCTATCCCACGCCACAGCTTTATTTGGATCACTGGGATATTCTGGGACGCGGTTATTGATAATGGGATGCTGGGAATAAGAGGTCTGTAGGGGTCACATTAATGTGCAACACATCCTAAAGCCTACCCAACTGAAAAACAACAGCCGGAAATGCCTGCGGCTCAGTGTGACATAAGGAGGCCTCAACACTACTTGTGATCTAACTTATTTTTAATGAATCTGTAGTCTCTCATTCTTGTTTTTTTGGGCAAACAACTTTCATTCATAATAAGCGTTGGTGGAATTCCAATATCTACTTGTGTTTTTTTTTAGTATCTGCAGCCCACACTAGCAGCAGCAGTGAGCGAGGCATCCTGCTCAGCCGCGGTGCTTGTTTACTTCAGAGCTCTCAGCTTGGTCACGTTTCAGAGCAGCCTTGTGCTGCGTTTGAATGCTGTGAGGAAATATTGGAAGTGCCAAATATGAATGAGCCCAAAAACTTTGAAAGTCATTGATTGCAAATAAAAACAGAAGTCACTCTTCATTCGACACCACCACCCCATGGCACTCTGTTGTTTAATTTCAAATGTCGGCAAAAAAAGTGTTACGTGTGCTACAAAATATGAAAGCACTCTGAAGTTGGAGCTTAGGAGCAGCACGCGAAGGCTGCATCAGCACCACCTACATATGTACTTTGAAATCCCCAGAGCCAGTTTGAATTTCTGGAGGAAGTACAAGTTTGCCTTCATCGTTGTTTTTCTTCTCTTACATTTGGCTGCTCTCTTTTCTCTCTGTAAAACCAAACTGCTTTTTTCATTTGTTTCAAAGAAAAAGAGCAACAAATTCACAACCCTTACAACACTGTCTTCCCCCCAAACAATAACAGCTGCTGGACTTTAAGCTGAAAGTTTGGATACATTATTTAGCAGTAACACATCTGACGGCCTCCTCACTCACCTTTGGCAGTGGTTGCAGCCTCCTTGAATCCTAAACAGACATATGGTGAGCTGTGTAATCCATTGATGCCCCCTTTGCAGCTGCTTGTGGGTTTGAAGCCGGCCAGGTCTTCGCATTTCTCCACGTCCCTGTTGTCCAGCAGGTTCAAGGCAATGTAGTTCAGCCCGTTCGGGTAGGCGGCCGAGCTCTGGCGGTTCACAGGGCTGCCGTACTCCTCGTCCGAGCCCTCGCTGCTCCGGGACGAGATGTTCTCCACAGAGCTGTGCCTCTTCATCGCGTCGCCGCGAGCGAAGGAGGGGAAGACCGGCGTCACGGTGGCGGTGGAGGAGAAGGTCTCGGAGCTGTGGCGACGACGTCCTTGCGGGTTGGCCCGGATCACCTTGGCGGAACAGTCGGGGTCCACTGTGGGGGAGGAGGTGGCCCCAAGCAGGAAGACCCCAATGCTTTCTGGGACCCCCTGGTCTTCCAGGGAGAGCCTGCTTTCCCTGCTGCTCTGGCAGCTAGGGAACAAAGTTCAAAATATGACATGGTTAGTCAGCAAATACATTTCACCTTCATGCTAGCAAAATAAAACTTCTAACTAAATAATACCAAATTCCTAAAATATTCAGGATATTTTGGCTACTTCATGTTTAGTCACATTTGTTTTTCACAATTCCCATGCCATCTGCCTCTTTATTAAGAGGAAATCAACGGAGGATATTTGTTCATTCTTGAATCAGTGTTGACATTCATTCATCCCCTCCCAGCACAGTTACACATACCTTGCTGTGTTCTGAGGAACAAGCTGTGGGGGCGAGCTGGTCATCCCAAATGTCATCTCAGTGTAGTCATTTTTCACCTCATCACCGAGGCCCTGACACCCTTTCTCACCATCCTGATGGTACACTCCATCTTCCTCTGAGCACATGGATAACTCTGGGAGTGTATCCAAGCGTTCAGCGGGAGTGTGAGCCTCTTTGCGTGAGTGTGAGCCCAGTTCCAGGTTCATGTAGTCTGACAGAGAGGACCTCCCCGGGCCCCCACCGCTGGAGCCCGGCGATGAGGACTGGCTCTCTGTGGAGACAACAGAGGGCGGGGAGAATCTGGCGCCGCTGAAGTCAATGTTAATGTATTCTCCAGGGCTCCGGGGCTCTCCGGGGAGGGGGTGCTCGTTCATGCTGGGCAGGGTCCTCAGGGTGTCCAGGGATAGCCGGTTAGGCCTGCCGAGCCTCCCCCTGTAGGGCAGGTTCTCCACCCGACCGTGTCTGACTGGGGAGGGTACCGAGGGGCTCAGCGGTGAGGTCTGTGCTGAACTGGGCTGCATCACTGAATAATAGTCCGACTCCCCCGCCCTCTGCCTCAAACTCTGAGGGCTCATCAACACGTACTGGCTGCTCTCCTCATTCTTGGAGGACTGAAGTTTAGCAGGGAGCGTGAGGGAGCCGGCCTGGTACGCTGACCTCACTGACGCCGAATCACCCGCTAGCAGGCCCAAGTAGTAGTCAGGGGGTGTCTGGAGTGGATGGGGGTTTCCAGGCGACATGTTCATGTATTCACCGTGCCTGTCTGGGCTCTCCATGGAGGACTTGGAGCCACACCACATTCTCATGTAGCCGTTGTCCTCCAGAGAGCTGCTGCAGGGGGAGTTGGTCTTGTAGCCACCGCTGGCAGCCGCCTGAGGATGCACCCTAGGGTTCACAATCTGCTTCGGTGCTGAAACACACATGGGGCTCATGGGCATGTAGTTGTCTACCTTGCCCGACTGGGCTGCCACACCTGGCGTCATTGGCATGTAGCCATCATCAGCAAGGTTACTGCTGGAGCTCCTGGACGAACCGATTTCAATGTCTCCATAATCCTCTGGGTAACACACTTTGGGCGAGGCGGAGTGAGAGTTCTGTCCGTGGGCCATCCTCATGAGCGTGTAGTCATCCAGGGAGGCGGAGGACAGCGGTGCCACCACCCTCTGTTGACGTGGAGTGGTGAGGGAGTGCGTCCGCTTCCTGTAAGCCTTGTCTTGCGCCAAGCTGTCGCCGCCAGCCCCTGAGCTGCTGCCATTCGCCCCCTCCATTATCATGTAGCCACAAGGGTCGCTGATGTCACGGGAAGGGGGCGTGCTGGACAGAGAGTCGGGGGTGTCGCTGCGGGTCAGGGGGATGAATCGGAGTTCACAAGGGCTGGAGCTGTAATCGTCACACAGCATGAAGCCAGTGTCACTGAGGGAGCCGGAGATTGAGGCGTTGCAGCTGAAAGGCCGCCTGGCTTTGTCAGGAGTGCAGATTCTGGCCCCCCCTCTGGGAGACATGCTGATGGGGCTGGAGGTGCCCGGCGGGGAGTTTGACACCGGCATGGACCGGCTATGATGCAGGCTGGAGGAGGAATCTAGCATCCTGCAGGTGCGCCCACTGCTGAGGGTGTGGGACCTGATGAGGTGATTCCCAGAGTTTGGACTGGTGGGACTCCCGTTGACAGATATTGACATGGACACGGGCCGGGTCACGCTCCCGTCCCCCTCGCTGGCTGTTCTAATCCGACAGGACGTGAACTTTCTCCCCGGCGACGTAGCTGCCATGCTATCTGTTCTGGATCTCCTCACCAGGCCCGTCTGGCTGGGGGGGAGGTTATTGAGGTTGCGCCGCGTGGGCACAGAGATGGGGTTGGTGCTGGAGGACTGGCTCTTGCTACGCGGCCTGAACTCAGACAGCTCCTTCATGGCCTTCATGGCCTCGAGGATGGTCTCGTGGATGTTTTGTGCCACCACCAAGTCCTCCGCCTGCATCCAGAACTCCCCGGGCCCGGTCACTGCCGAGCGGCCCACCTCTATGAAGAAGAAGCTGTCAGAGTGGCCGCACCGCCTGATGTTCATGAGCTGTAAACTGACAGCGGCTGTTTCAGAGTTCAGTTTGACAAAGCTGATGGTCCTGCTGGACAAACACAGCCTGTACACTCCAGTGAGGTTCTTGATCTGACCCAGGCCTTTGGATTTCAAGTTGACCTGCCACACCTCCTTATAAGCAGCTGTTGCAGGGGTAATGAGTCCATAGCTGGCTTCCTCAAAGCCCACTAAAGAGGAGGTGGAAGCTGGGCTGTCGTACACTTTCCCCTCGGCTATGAGATCTGTCAGCACCGTGTACCAGTCCTCCTGCTCCTGCTCGCTGTCCGCAGCCACTGCGAAGTACTCGTCCTTGGTGTAGAGGGCGATGAGGTGCTTGTGCTTTGCGTCGGCTCGCTTGTTTACGCACAGACATGAGTCCAAAGTTATGACACGTTTGGCGACAGACTTGTTCCTCCATTTCTTCTCACTCTCATAGTACTCCAGCCGCGCAGGGCAGCTCTCTGTCGGCTCTCGGAGGACGAAGAACCGCCGGTGCCCATGTTTCTGCTTCCTCAGGTACCCACACTTCTTCACCCCTATCGTCCCATTTGGAGACAGGTGAGGAGGAGGATGAGGAGGATGAGGAGGACTTGCCATTTCTTCTTTTTTATTCTCCCCTTACCTCAACTTCCAAATACCCAAGAGGCGCGTTTCTTTGATTTTACGCACAGCCAAATCACTCCAAAGAGATGGCGCTTGGATGAAATGGATGATCTAATCCATTGCAGACACTTCTCCTGCGTCCGACCAGACCAGGGAGACTGATCTGATCCTGGAGAATAACAACATGTGACGCTGCTGCTGCTAAAAACAGAATAAAACACTGGAGTCATAGGGAGGAGGAGCATGCTGCAGGGGCCGTGCCTCTCCATTACGCACAGCCCACGCACCCCATTGGCTGCTGGGATGAGTCAAGGCATGCATAATAATAAAGAAAAAAAAAAGAAAAAGTCACAAGCCAGTTGAATAACAGCAATTCCTGCAAACTGTAAGAAAAGCAAATCGTTTTATGTTTCTTATTTCAGCAGCAGAGTGATTATATTCCTTTATTTTGTTGTATAGTATGTGTATTTATTGTGTAGTTGTATAGTATGTGTATTTATTGTCTGTGTAGTTGTATAGTATGTGTATTTATTGTCTGTGTCTGTGTAGTAGTATAGTATGTGTATTTATTGTCTGTGTAGTTGTATAGTATGTGTATTTATTGTCTGTGTAGTTGTATAGTATGTGTATTTATTGTCTGTGTAGTTGTATAGTATGTGTATTTATTGTCTGTAGTTGTATAGTATGTGTATTTATTGTCTGTGTAGTTGTATAGTATGTGTATTTATTGTCTGTAGTTGTATAGTATGTGTATTTATTGTCTGTGTAGTTGTATAGTATGTGTATTTATTGTCTGTGTAGTTGTATAGTATGTGTATTTATTGTCTGTGTAGTTGTATAGTATGTGTATTTATTGTCTGTGTAGTTGTATAGTATGTGTATTTATTGTCTGTGTAGTTGTATAGTATGTGTATTTATTGTCTGTGTAGTTGTATAGTATGTGTATTTATTGTCTGTGTAGTTGTATAGTATGTGTATTTATTGTCTGTGTAGTTGTATAGTATGTGTATTTATTGTCTGTGTAGTTGTATAGTATGTGTATTTATTGTCTGTGTAGTTGTATAGTATGTGTATTTATTGTCTGTGTAGTTGTATAGTATGTGTATTTATTGTCTGTGTAGTTGTATAGTATGTGTATTTATTGTCTGTGTAGTTGTATAGTATGTGTATTTATTGTCTGTGTAGTTGTATAGTATGTGTATTTATTGTCTGTGTCTGTAGTTGTATAGTATGTGTATTTATTGTCTGTGTAGTTGTATAGTATGTGTATTTATTGTCTGTGTAGTTGTATAGTATGTGTATTTATTGTCTGTGTAGTTGTATAGTATGTGTATTTATTGTCTGTATTTGTGTAGTTGTATAGTATGTGTATTTATTGTCTGTGTAGTTGTATAGTATGTGTATTTATTGTCTGTGTAGTTGTATAGTAGTTGTATAGTATGTGTATTTATTGTCTGTGTAGTTGTATAGTATGTGTATTTATTGTCTGTGTAGTTGTATAGTATGTGTATTTATTGTCTGTATTTATTGTCTGTGTAGTTGTATAGTATGTGTATTTATTGTCTGTGTAGTTGTTGTATAGTATGTGTATTTATTGTCTGTGTAGTTGTATAGTATGTGTATTTATTGTCTGTGTAGTTGTATAGTATGTGTATTTATTGTCTGTGTAGTTGTATAGTATGTGTATTTATTGTCTGTGTAGTTGTATAGTATGTGTATTTATTGTCTGTGTAGTTGTATAGTATGTGTATTTATTGTCTGTGTAGTTGTATAGTATGTGTATTTATTGTCTGTGTAGTTGTATAGTATGTGTATTTATTGTCTGTGTAGTTGTATAGTATGTGTATTTATTGTCTGTGTAGTTGTATAGTATGTGTATTTATTGTCTGTGTAGTTGTATAGTATGTGTATTTATTGTCTGTGTAGTTGTATAGTATGTGTATTTATTGTCTGTGTAGTTGTATAGTATGTGTATTTATTGTCTGTGTAGTTGTATAGTATGTGTATTTATTGTCTGTGTAGTTGTATAGTATGTGTATTTATTGTCTGTGTAGTTGTATAGTATGTGTATTTATTGTCTGTGTCTGTGTAGTTGAGCTGCTGCAACACTTGAATTTCCCCCATGGGGATCAATAAAGGAATATAAAAATAATAATAATAATACCTCCTCATTGTTATGTGTGATTGACAAGCCAGTTTGGATTGATGAGGATTTGAAAGGTGTAACATAATGCTGCTGAGGCAGTGAGAGTGTAAACAGCCCTGATGTCCCACTTGTTATGTAAGGAGGCCTATATTTAAACCTGTGGGTATTCCTCTCCAACTGGATCTTAATGTTCCCATTTCAACTCCCATCTATTCTCCCATCAACACACTACAGCAGTGTCCATATTTGGTAGTAGTTATTGAGTTTATTTGAAAGAATTTAGCTTTTACAATGTACAAAAAAAACAGCTGAAGTAGGGAGGGGGGGGGTTTCTCTGTGGTTGTGATATTCTTTCACTTTGCTGCACATTCACAAAATGTTCTTGCTGAATGAAAGACAGCCATCTCACAGAGGGGGAATGACTAAAGCGAATGCGTCAGAGGGCCCCTGTGTCATAACACGCTGCAGAAATGCTGCCATCATCTGGCTGCTCGTCTTCCCCACACATGATTCCAACAACAACAACAAGAAAAACTTTTTTTCTCCTCTGCGTGGACAAAACAGGAGGCACCAAAGGTCGTGCCCAATAACAAGCGCCCGGGGGGGGGCGACTGCATCAGGCCGTGAAGGGCCTCGCAGACATCTGTTCGTCAGATCATCTTGGCAATTATGCCAGTAATTTTCACTGTGATCTTCAGGATCATTGGTCAAGTCCCCCCTTCCCACCCCCCCTTCCCAAACCTTAAAACACACATATAATCTCCCCCAACAATCAGATTACACCTCTCTCAGTGAGGTGTCAGTGTGAATTAAATGCAATGGATGATTTGTGGGATCTGCCCCCTTTAAACACACACATAGATACTCCAGATTAAGGGTAATCCCCACCTTCTCTAATCACTATTGTGCTCTTTATTGATATTGTTGATGATCTGCTATGTGTTACTAAATCCTGGTGGAGGTGTTGATGTTTTTTGCCCATATCTCAGATTAAAGGTGACGGCTAATGCTGGAAAAAAACACATGCCAGGGCCCGGTTGATCCCTGATGAAGGAAGGACTTGTGCGAAAACAGAAAAACAGGCAACGGCCAAATGTCAGCGGGATCACACACACACACACAGACACACACACACACACACACACACACACACACACACACACACACACACACACACACACACACACACACACACACACACACACATCAACACCTCCACCAGGATTTAGTAACACATAGCAGATATAAACAGCCCGAGGCAATAAAAAACAAAAGGAACAAAGGGATTATTGTTGACACCTCACCGGCAGGGACGTACAATAGCTTGGCATGAACACTGAGGGTATTGACGCTGAATGCTGAATATTGTTGTTTTGCAGGCAGTGCATGGGATGCGGTGTACTGATGTGTTCCCACATGGTTTTTAATTCAACACCAGTCAGGGTTTCCTCTTTCCCTCTGCAAGCCCAAACCCAGGGACCTTTTACGACTTGCACTAATGCCAATTGGTAACTTTTCCTCCATGGAAAATGAGTTCCTTTTATGTGAGCAGGTTTTGATACCACCAAAGCAAAACATCTGCAATTTAGGAGCTCCTCTACCTCAGCGGGATATTTGGGGAATTCTTTCCACCGGTGGTTAATTTTCAACTCCATCATGGCCGCCACGTTGTACTACTAAGTGTGAACAGGCCTGAGGACAGATTCTATCTGGAGCTTTCAACTGCATCCAACAGTCTTCCTCCAAGCTGTTTGGTCAAATTAAATATTTTTGAGTTCTAGAAGGATAATAATCTTTGTCGAACTCAAAACCAGTAAAAATCCATTGGAACTACTTTTCCAAGTTATGATAGTATAGCAGTAGAATTGGTTCTGGGAAAATATTAATAATACGATAATTAGTAGCATTACATAGTGTTCACTTCACTGTGTCTACAGGCAACATTTTCATTGTTACAAGGTAAATGTTCTTTTTAAAATAGATCTTTGTGTACAAGTTTGGAAAAATTAATAGTTTTTTTAAAAATAGATTCTTGTGTATTTAATTGTCGGACTGACAGCTGTGTGGTATTATGTCAGGCCAACAATGACGAGGTCAAGTAGAACAGTTGCAAAGGGTCGAGCTAACTGTGTAATTTGATCAGCAGGAAAGTTGGGTCAACTTGACCCGAGTGAGAAATAATAACTTGAGCCAACAACAGTTATGGGTTGAGATAACCTTTTCAAATGTTGAATGTTTTTTACCAACATGACTTGTAAAGTGAACAAGTTGAGACTACATACATTTTTGAATTAGGAAAAAGCTCAGACGACTTAACATTTTGAATTGTGTGCACATTGTTTCAACTAAATAGCAATGTGAACTTACTTTTTAAGGTATGGTTATTGAATACATTTCTGAAGTTATTTTTTGCCCAATCCCTACTCTCCACTTATAATATTAGAAACTTCCAGATCATATTTTTTGGACCTATTGTTGCTAAAGCTCCAGCAACAGCTTGTACCCAAAGGTAGAAATGAAACACTATTTGTCTGACAGTGTAAGAGGATACTTGTTTGTTAATAGTACACCACTGACCTCTAGTGGCAAAAGACCAACACTGCATGCCCTCAAAATGAGTAACCAGTCTCATACTGTATGTTTGTTTACTATAGAGGCCATATCTTTTTCCAGGAATAGTTTGGCATGATGGAATAATAAAGCTCATGTTGAGTTCAATTTTTTGATATTTAAAAAAAATAAAAAATAAGTAAAAAATAATATATATATATATATATATTTAAAAGAAGACATACATTTATATATATATATATTAAAGAAGACATGCATTTATATATATATTAAAGAAGACATACATTTATATATATATATATATAAAAGAAGACATACATTTATATATATATATACAAAAGACATACATTTATATATATACAAAAGAAGACATACATTTATATATATATAAAAGAAGACATACATTTATATATATATATATATATATATATTATAAAGAAGACATACATTTTTATATATATATATATATATATATATTTAAAAGAAGACATACATTTATATATATATATATATATAAAAGAAGACATACATTTATATATATATACAAAAGAAGACATACATTTATATATATAAAAGAAGACATACATTTATATATATATACAAAAGAAGACATACATTTATATATATAAAAGAAGACATACATTTATATATATATATATATATATATATATAAAAGAAGACATACATTTATATATATATATTTAAAAGAAGACATACATTTATATTATATATATATATATATATATATATATTTAAAAGAAGACATACATTTATATATATATATATATAAAAGAAGACATACATTTATATATATATATTTAAAAGAAGACATACATTTATATATATATATATATATATATATAAAAGAAGACATACATTTATATATATATATATATATACAAAAGAAGACATACATTTATATATATATATATATTAAAGAAGACATGCATTTATATATATATAAAAGAAGACATACATTTATATATATATATATACAAAAGAAGACATACATTTATATATATATATATATATACAAAAGAAGACATACATTTATATATATATATATTAAAGAAGACATACATTTATATATATATAATACATATACATTTATACATATTCATACATTTATATATATATATAAAAGAAGACATACATTTATACATATATTAAAGAAGACATACATTTATATATATATATATATATATATATATATTAAAGAAGACATACATATATATATATATATATATATATATATAAAAGAAGACATACATATATATATATATATATATATATATATATATTTATATATATATATATATATATATATATAAAAAAGACATACATTTATATATATATATATATATACATTTATGTATATATATATAAAAGAAGACATACATTTATATATATATATATACAAAAGAAGACATACATTTATATATATATTAAAGAAGACATACATTTATATATATACAAAAGAAGACATACATTTATATATATATATATATACAAAAGAAGACATACATTTATATATATATAAAATATATACATTTATATATATATAATACATATACATTTATACATATTCATACATTTATATATATATATACAAAAGAAGACATACATTTATATATATACAAAAGAAGACATACATATATATATATATATATAAAAGAAGACATACATTTATATATATATATATATATACAAAAGAAGACATACATTTATATATATATATAAAAGAAGACATACATTTATATATATATAATACATATACATTTATACATATTCATACATTTATATATATATATACAAAAGAAGACATACATTTATTTATATATATATAAAAGAAGACATACATTTATATATATATATATATATATATATATATATATATATATATATATACAAAAGAAGACATACATTTATATATATATATATATATATATATAAAAGAAGAAGACATACATTTTTATATATATATATATATATACAAAAGAAGACATACATTTATATATATATATAAAAGAAGACATACATTTATATATATATAATACATATACATTTATACATATTCATACATTTATATATATATATACAAAAGAAGACATACATTTATTTATATATATATAAAAGAAGACATACATTTTATATATATATATATATATATATATATATATATATATATACAAAAGAAGACATACATTTTATATATATATATATATATATATAAAAGAAGACATACATTTATATATATATATATATACAAAAGAAGACATACATTTATATATATATATAAAAGAAGACATACATTTATATATATATAATACATATACATTTATACATATTCATACATTTATATATATATACAAAAGAAGACATACATTTATTTATATATATATAAAAGAAGACATACATTTATATATATATATATATATATACAAATACACTATTTGTCTGACAGTGTAAGAGGATACTTGTTTGTTAATAGTACACCACTGACCTCTAGTGGCAAAAGACCAACACTGCATGCCCTCAAAATGAGTAACCAGTCTCATACTGTATGTTTGTTTACTATAGAGGCCATATCTTTTTCCAGGAATAGTTTGGCATGATGGAATAATAAAGCTCATGTTGAGTTCAATTTTTTGATATTTAAAAAAAATAAAAAATAAGTAAAAAATAATATATATATATATATTTAAAAGAAGACATACATTTATATATATATATATTAAAGAAGACATGCATTTATATATATATTAAAGAAGACATACATTTATATATATATATATATAAAAGAAGACATACATTTATATATATATATACAAAAGACATACATTTATATATATACAAAAGAAGACATACATTTATATAAATATAAAAGAAGACATACATTTATATATATATATATATATATATTTAAAAGAAGACATACATTTATATATATATATATATATTAAAGAAGACATGCATTTATATATATACAAAAGAAGACATACATTTATATATATATATATATATATATTTAAAAGAAGACATACATTTATATATATATATATATATATATTTAAAAGAAGACATACATTTATATATATATATATATATATATTTAAAAGAAGACATACATTTTATATATATATATATATATATAAAAGAAGACATACATTTATATATATATACAAAAGAAGACATACATTTATATATATATAAAAGAAGACATACATTTATATATATATACAAAAGAAGACATACATTTATATATTTAAAAGAAGACATACATTTATATATATATATATATATAAAAGAAGACATACATTTATATATATATACAAAAGAAGACATACATTTATATATATAAAAGAAGACATACATTTATATATATATACAAAAGAAGACATACATTTATATATATAAAAGAAGACATACATTTATATATATATATATATATATATATATATAAAAGAAGACATACATTTATATATATATATTTAAAAGAAGACATACATTTATATATATATATATATATATATATATTTAAAAGAAGACATACATTTTATATATATATATATATAAAAGAAGACATACATTTATATATATATTTAAAAGAAGACATACATATATATATATATATATATATATAAAAGAAGACATACATTTATATATATATATATATATACAAAAGAAGACATACATTTATATATATATATATATTAAAGAAGACATGCATTTATATATATATAAAAGAAGACATACATTTATATATATATATATACAAAAGAAGACATACATTTATATATATATATATATATAAAAAGAAGACATACATTTATATATATATATATTAAAGAAGACATACATTTATATATATATAATACATATACATTTATACATATTCATACATTTATATATATATATAAAAGAAGACATACATTTATACATATATTAAAGAAGACATACATTTATATATATATATATATATATATATTATACATACATATATATATATATATATATATATATATATATATAAAAGAAGACATACATTTATATATATATATATATATATATATAAAAGAAGACATACATTTTTATATATATATATATATAAAAGAAGACATACATTTATATATATATATATATAAAAGAAGACATACATTTATATATATATATAAAAGAAGACATACATTTATATATATATATATACAAAAAGAAGACATACATATATATACAATTTAAGAAGACATACATTTATATATATATATAAAATAAGACATACATTTATATATATATATATAAAAGAAGACATACATTTATTATATATATATACATTTATATATATATAAAAGAAGACATACATTTATATATATATATATATATATACAAAAGAAGACATACATTTATATATATATATATATAAAAGAAGACATACATTTATATATATATATATATATACAAAAGAAGACATACATTTATATATATATATAAAAGAATATATATACATATTATATATATATATATATATATATACAAAAGAAGACATACATTTATATATATATAATACATATACATTTATACATATTCATACATTTATATATATATATACAAAAGAAGACATACATTTATTTATATATATAAGACATACATTTAAAAGAAGACATACATTTATATATATATATATATATATATATAAATATATATATATATATATATATAAAAGAAGACATACATTTATATTTATATATATATATATATATATAAAAGAAGACATACATTTATATATATATATATATATACAAAAGAAGACATACATTTATATATATATATAAAAGAAGACATACATTTATATATATATAATACATATACATTTATACATATTCATACATTTATATATATATATACAAAAGAAGACATACATTTATTTATATATATATAAAAGAAGACATACATTTTATATATATATATATATATATATATATATATATATATATATATATACAAAAGAAGACATACATTTATATATATATATATATATATAAAAGAAGACATACATTTATATATATATATATATACAAAAGAAGACATACATTTATATATATATATAAAAGAAGACATACATTTATATATATATAATACATATACATTTATACATATTCATACATTTTATATATATATACAAAAGAAGACATACATTTATTTATATATATATAAAAGAAGACATACATTTATATATATATATATATATATATTTATACACTATTTGTCTGACAGTGTAAGAGGATACTTGTTTGTTAATAGTACACCACTGACCTCTAGTGGCAAAAGACCAACACTGCATGCCCTCAAAATGAGTAACCAGTCTCATACTGTATGTTTGTTTACTATAGAGGCCATATCTTTTTCCAGGAATAGTTTGGCATGATGGAATAATAAAGCTCATGTTGAGTTCAATTTTTTGATATTTAAAAAAAATAAAAAATAAGTAAAAAATAATATATATATATATATTTAAAAGAAGACATACATTTATATATATATATATATTAAAGAAGACATGCATTTATATATATATTAAAGAAGACATACATTTATATATATATATATATAAAAGAAGACATACATTTATATATATATATAAAAAGACATACATTTATATATATACAAAAGAAGACATACATTTATATATATATAAAAGAAGACATACATTTATATATATATATATATATATATTTAAAAGAAGACATACATTTATATACATATATATATTAAAGAAGACATGCATTTATATATATACAAAAGAAGACATACATTTATATATATATATATATATATATATTTAAAAGAAGACATACATTTATATATATATATATATATATATATTTAAAAGAAGACATACATTTATATATATATATATATATATATATATTTAAAAGAAGACATACATTTATATATATATATATATAAAAGAAGACATACATTTATATATATATACAAAAGAAGACATACATTTATATATATATAAAAGAAGACATACATTTATATATATATACAAAAGAAGACATACATTTATATATTTAAAAGAAGACATACATTTATATATATATATATATATAAAAGAAGACATACATTTATATATATATATAAAAGAAGACATACATTTATATATATAAAAGAAGACATACATTTATATATATATACAAAAGAAGACATACATTTATATATATAAAAGAAGACATACATTTATTTATATATATATATATATATATATATATAAAAGAAGACATACATTTATATATATATATTTAAAAGAAGACATATATTTATTATATATATATATATATATATATATATATTAAAAGAAGACATACATTTTATATATATATATATAAAAGAAGACATACATTTATATATATATATATAAAAGAAGACATACATTTATATATATATATATATACAAAAGAAGACATACATTTATATATATATATATATTAAAGAAGACATGCATTTATATATATATAAAAGAAGACATACATTTATATATATATATATACAAAAGAAGACATACATTTATATATATATATATATATATATATATACAAAAGAAGACATACATTTATATATATATATATTAAAGAAGACATACATTTATATATATATAATACATATACATTTATACATATTCATACATTTATATATATATATAAAAGAAGACATACATTTATACATATATTAAAGAAGACATACATATATATATATATATATATATATATTAAAAGAAGACATACATATATATATATATATATATATATATATATATAAAAGAAGACATACATTTATATATATATATATATATATATAAAAGAAGACATACATTATATATATATATATATATATATATAAAAGAAGACATACATTTATATATATATATATATAAAAGAAGACATACATTTATGTATATATATATAAAAGAAGACATACATTTATATATATATATATACAAAAGAAGACA